>NC_137462.1:25564255-25838505 GCF_964235325.1 Thermobia domestica
TCTTAGAGATTTTCCATGTTAAAGGGAAGAAGCCTGTGCGCAAGATAAAGGTATAAATATTAGCTAGGAGAAGTAATAACAAAGCAGGACACTCTTTGATATGGCGGTATGTTATATTATCTAGACCAGGTGCAGTATTTCGTTTCTTGTGGAGAACTTGAGAGATCTCGTGAACGCTAATAGGGTTAGATATGGCTGTGTCTGGCGGTAAGAGATGGGCGGCGTTTGGTTGAAGGTGCGGTGTGGACGTGTTAAGCCTATCTGCAGCGACTGGAGTATTGCCGGATGATGGTGTGAAAATCTTTTGCAAGTGATCTGCGAAAGCGTTTGCCTTATCACTATTGGTGTAAACAGGTGTGTCGCCTTGAAGAATCGGATAGGGTGTGCTAGTAAATTTGCCACATAATGCATTGAAACGGTTCCAAAATTTGGTTGGATGAGAAGTCTCGGATAGATTATTGCATGCGTTTACTCATTTTCGAAGTTTATACGCTTTAATGTGATTGTGAACTGTGCATTGTAGTTGGTGATGATGACGGAGTGCTTCAGGGTTACGAGTGCGAAGATAATCTCGATAAAACTGGCGTGAGCGTTGGATCAGCGTGAGATATTGCGGCGGAAGTTTAGGCTGATATGGACGAGATTTGGTGGTTGGAATATATAATTGACTTGCCTCTTGAATAGCTGAAGTAATAGTATCAACGACAGCAGTTAAATCTTCACCCGTATGTGGTTCAGTAAGATAATCTGTGAGGTGAGAGATATGTGTGCGATAGTTATCCCAGTTGACCTTATCGTAATGGACGCTTAAGCGGAGTGGTGGAGATGAGCTATGCCTGGTGATGGTATTTGGCTGATAGGTGAGTTTAATTGAGGCGTGGTCACTTCCCAACAGATCAAGAATATCTAGCGTGCAATGTGAAACGAGATTTGCGGAGGTTATGACTATGTGAGGCTTTGAGTTGGAAATGGGACGGGTTGCTTGTGGAAGATCAAGTATGATTCCAGTGGTATTGGTCGTAATGAAGTTAACAAAATTTGTCCTCTCGCCATCGGTGCGGCTATGCATATTGAAATCAGCCATGATAATGTACGTCTTATATGTATTAGGTATGTATTGTACGAAATGCTCTGGTAGAGGATGGTTGGGTCCAGGGGCGGATCCAGGACCGACTTCTGGGGGGGCGGTGGGTTGTCATACTGCTACTTTTAAGGGCTCCAAACTTTGGGATGGGTTTTATTTATATATATAAAATAAAAAAGTTTCCCCTTCTGGGGGGGCGATCGCCCCAATCGCCCCCCCTTGGATCCGCCCCTGGTTGGGTCTGATATATACTGTTGCCAGTGTGATGATGACGTTTTTGAAATAGACAGTGACGAGATATTCCGGAATAGGTGTCGTTGTATAATGATGTTGACGAAACGGTATATCCGGCGAAATTCCAATGGCCACTCCTCCATTGGCTCGGAGTGCAGGTGTAGGATTTTCAGCGTGCAACATGGTGTATCGTGGTAAACGACATGTTCGAGATCTTGTCAGAAAAGTTTGATTTAGTTAGAACACTGTGACATGTTTCTCAAGAATGAGCTGTTCAAATAAGAGTTTGTTTTTTGGTAAAGACCGGATATTTAGAAACCGAAAAGTGATAGCCATGTTATAAAGTAAACTAGTCGAGAGTAGTTGTTTGTTATTTATGAAAATGAACAGTGTTTCCTGAATAAGTAGCCGTGAAATTTACATGAAAAGTGCTTTTTGCCGCAAGAATGATTTGCTGGAGTATGTGAGGCCTTATGAAGGGATGGATATTCTGTAGAGCTAAAGTCAGGAAGGTCAGGAGTTGATCTAACGAAACAGGTGCGTCAATCGGATGTAAAGTGGTATGGGCTTGTGCTGGTGGTCGTAGTGGAACTACGAGTTCTGGGTGATCTTGAATAGGTTCCGGTTTTGCTTGACACTTGTAGCTATATGCCGGATGCTGATCGTTACAAGTAGCACTTTTAGGTGGTAACTGTAGGTTGCTACAAGTTCGGGTGGTATGCGGGCCTGCAAATATTCGCATTTACTTGAGCTTTTGCAAGCGGATGTATGATGAGCATTATATACTTGACAGCGTTCACACCTAACTGGCATAGGAACAGGTGTCCTCGATGGCTCAACACGGTGTTTATGATTGTAAATGTAAGCACCTGCTGCTAATAACTCATCTATAGTGTCTTGATGCGTGGTTAAGACACGAACCATGTGTGTAGGTCCTTGGTCATTACGAATTCGCAAGACTTTAGTGATGGTATGACCTTCCAGCTTGATCTCGTCGTGTATTTCGTCATCTGTATAAGATGGGTCAACCCCACGGATGACTACATAGAATAATGGTGAGCGTTTCGGAGGTGGAGGCTGCTTGCGAGTGGATGATGAGAGTGCTTGAATCTTTGCGTCCCGACCAAAGGTATCAATAGGCATCTTGTTTTTAATGTTACTAAGGAGAGTTGGATCGGATGTTTTTAGAATGATGCCATTTCTAGTATGCAGGGTTTGTGTAATCGCAGCTCGAGGAAGATATTTACGTAACTGAATTGCGATGAACTTCGCGTTGCTGAACTTCGTATCGAAATTTGTGAGTAGCATGGAATAAATACAAGATAAAGAAGGCGTGTTGGTATCGCTTGTAGATGCAGCTGTGCCCATTGGAATCTGATCTGGATCCGATGTAGATGCAAAATATTGTTTCTTTGATGGTGGAGATCGCTGAAGGCGTTCGGAATAGCTATTGTTCGATGCTGGTGGTGATTTGCTGCGGACGGAATCAGATGATACAATGGAAAAAGCAGACGCAATAGAAGCTTGGGAACCTCGGCGTTGCTGTGATTTACTGGTGGATGAATGGCATTGCCTGGGATCCTTTCGAAGCTGAGTCTTCCTATGACTTTCGGAAGGTCCAACAAGAACTTGAAGTAATCCCTGATGTTTACCTTTTGTCGTTTTTCCTGTGCCTAATCGTGAGTCCGCCATAGAAATATCCGTCCCTGGGCTAATGCCCAAATGAAAAGATGTGTTGCGTCTATAGATGTGTAATGATGATGATGATACGGTTCGCCCTCCAGCACTGAAAAGCGCTGTCAATTCCAGTGAGAGCGTATGCGTGCTGGTCTCGATTGTGCGTATGCAACACAATGTCCTCGAAGGCACGTTAACACTTCCCAGCTAGGCTAGGTACAAAAAAACAGCTTGTGACGTATGATACGTCAAGCTGATGAGTATGAACAGTGTTTCTTTTCTATTGGTGTGTAAATCAGAAATCAAGAAAATTTGTTTCCGAGTTTCTTTACTTTACCACACTGATTTACAGAAATACATCAATAGTCACTCCTAAACACCAATTTGTGTTTAGCCACTTTAAAGATAAATTACAAAGAAACCAAAATCATTGAAAATACTTTGCTACGGTTAGAGAAGCCACAAGCTAAATAACGTTGTACGACACTATTGTCATCTCTGTTTCACTATCAAAGTTCTAACGCACAACAAAATACAGCACTTACAAAATACGAAAGAATATTTGTATTCCCGGGAAGGTCGTATGACACTATTGTCATCTCTGTTTCACTATCAAAGCTCTAACGCACAACAAAATACAGCACTTACAAAATACGAAAGAATATTTGTATTCCCGGGAAGGGGATGGAAATGAGATCTTTCAGTTTCACTTCCCACGCTCACTCATGTCGTGTAGGCTAAAAGAGATGGTGATGATGAGGATAAATGAAATTGTGAAACGAATAAAATGGGGAAAAAACTGGATAACTCTAAGAGAACCTACGCGCACACACCGTGTTTGTCCACTAAAATACCCATTTGGCGCTGGTTGAGATCGAACCTACGCACCAGAGGTGAACGCTCCTGCACTAAATAACCACGGCCTCGGGAAGAGGATGGCCGGTAAACTCGACGGTAATTATACAATGTTCTCTTTTTCTTGAAGTAGGGGAGGGGTAACTAGTGTAATAAAATTTCAATGAGGTTTTATGTAACTTGAATAATAGTTTTTCTTGTATTATTATTAGTTGAAAAATAAAATACATAATTGCTCCTGTACAATAAGACTATGATAATTCCAAATCTCATGAAGTTAATTCTGAAAATAAAAACCTGAAATAGTAGCTAATGATCATTCTGAAAATCTGCAAATACGAATAATCTTATTACTACCATGTAAATTAACTAAAGCCTGTGACAAACATCTTGGCATTTCAGCTAAACGAATAAAACGCAAGCTCTGACGCAACTTTGCCGAGTACTAAGGGGTATGGCTATGGCTAAGCAGACATATTATAGCGCGATCAGGTGATAGGGGATAGAAATGGATGTGTACAAAATAAACATGGCAATACCGCTGGCCTCTCATTTGCTAGCAGCATTTAAAGGGAACTTGGAGCGCCGCCTTCAAGTGCCAAGATGTTTGTCACGCCGTTTAGTAATGTAATGCCAAAATTTTTGGTATATAAGCATTCGGTCGTTTTCAATAATAGTAGCTGAAGCTGCACTCTCTATACAACGCATCATTCACATATGAACATGAATCTCCTTGCCAGTCTTCACAATATCTGAAGTTTATTAAGTCGAAAATTCTAGAACAGAGAAATCGTATTTTAGTCAGATTGAACACAGATTCTTGGGAAGCAATTAAGGAAATTTTAGAAGAGAATGATGCTACACATAGATCTATTGATTATTATGCTTGTTTATTGTTTTCTGCCAGGCAAGGCAAAAATGAAAGTATTAGCTCATGGGCTAGCAAATAGGATGTAATTCGAGCTGATCTGAAAGCTGCTGCTTCGACAATTTGTAGCGAAACTGAAAGAACCGGTGCTCATGCGCTCATTGATCATTTGACAAATGCATCTTTTCTCCAGGGAATTAGCGATCCTCGCATTCAAATAGTAAGTCGTGGTAGAAGTACAGATAAATTTGGTCATTTAGTTGATTTCGCTCTTGTTGAAGAGTCGCACATTTTGTCTCAGAGACGAAAGCCATTACAATCTAGAAATGAAGATAGGGCAAATTCTTCAAATCGTAGTCACGATAAGTCAGGAAAATAAATAGGAAATTTTCTCATAATAAGAGTTCTGAAAGTAAACCCAGAGATTCCCATAACTCTTCTCGTCCTCGTAATGATAGGGCTAAATTTAAGAAAAAGATTCACTGTTTAGAAGATTGTGAACATTAAGTAGATGATCACGATAAACATTGTAGTGAAAGTAGTAATACCATTGACGATTCCAATCCTTGTGCTGTACGCTGTACACATACTTATCATTGTCGTGAAAAACCTAACCATACTTGTGCTACCATACGCATCCATGTTTGTACCCGAGCGAACCGTAGTTCTCATCACCGTCAACCGCGCGATCCTTCTCCACGTAGTTCTCGGCACCGCCAAACGCATAGACGTTCTCCGCGTTGCTCTCAACGTCGCACAGCGTGCAATCCTTTTCCGCGACCCAAACCGAAAGATGTTTCGCCGCGTCGTCATCCCCTCATAGACACGCATGAATGTAATTTAAGAGAAAAATGCCGTGCTGAACATAGAACCAAGATATAATCGTGTCGTCAGAATAAAACTTTGTGTTGTTTGTCGAAACAACGCTTCAAAGGTAAAGTTGAAAAAATATTGGTCGTAGTAAAAATCAAAGCGATAGGGTTAGTAAGATTTTCCTTTGTTCTTCAGAACAAACAAGTAGTAGTTGTACGAAGGTGAAACCACCTCAGCAATATGATCGAGTTGATAGAAATTCTGTTAAATATGATACAATTGGACGTTACGACCAATTATGCCAATGTTCCACTAAGGGTATAATTGATGAAAAGGGTAAAATAAAAGTACGTATGATGGATCTGAATAAAAACTGAGATGTTAGATTCAGGCTCAGATCTTTCGCTGATAAAGTATAGTCATTTACGCGAGTCGATATTGAAAAAGATTTATAGATCTGAATCTACTCCAGTGCATAGATTCAATAATTTTCATGCCTATATTTTAGGTACATTAGATCTTAGACTAGAAATGGGCGAGAACAGAGTAACTCATACTTTTCATGTAATGCGTAGTGAATTATTACCTCCTAATGTAGCCGGTATAATAGGTAGAGATTTTCTTCCCAAACATAATTGTGTGATTTCATAGGATGAACAAGTCGAATTGAAATTAGATGTAGGAACTGGAGTTAAAGTCCTCCCATGTACTGAAAAACTAATTGAAATAAAAACTGAGAATAATGGGATAGGATTTTTATCCAAACGTACTCTCGCAGACGGTGTATTCCTGCCTGTCGCTATAGTAAAAGCATTCAATAACAAATGTGTTACTAGTATCTTGAATTTCACTGAGAAAGAAGTAGATGTAGAAATTCCCCAGTTTAATTAGATTTTGAACCAATTAGTGATATGACAAATTCTCATTGTGTTTACGTATTAAACAAGTCTGACAATGTAAGTCAAAATGAAGGGTTAAAATCGCGTTTAGAATTACTCAGGAAAAACTTGCGATTAGATCATTTGAATTCTAAAGAGAAAGCATTAATATATCGCATTGTAAGGAATATCATGATTTATATTATTTAGAGGGAGATAAGCTCTCGTATACTGATGTGATTGAACATAGTATCCCCATTCATCCCGACAAACGAGGTACCTTTGTAACTCAGAAACCGTACCGCATTCCGGAGGTATATAAAGCAGAAGTGCAGAATCAAATTGATAAGATGTTAGATGAAGGTTTAATTTCCCCAAGTAAGAGTTTTTGGAATTTTCCGATACTGATAGTGCCGAAAAACATGGATGCATCAGGAAAACCGAAGATTCGTATATGCCTAGATTTTCGTAGGTTAAATCAGATTATAATTGTAGCTAGTTTTCCTCTGTCGAACATTACTTAGATTTTAGATCAATTAGGGCAATCTAAGTACTTTACGACCTTGGACTTTGCTAGTTCGTACCAACAAATAATAATCAAACCTGAAGACCGTAGTAAGACCTCCTTCAGTACCACATATGGTCATTATGAGTATAATCGAATAAGTTTTGGATTATGCGATGCCCCCGCAACTTTTCAGAAAATGATTAATATTGTTTTATCCGGGTTACAAGGATTGAAATGCTTTTCTTATTTAGATGATTGTTGTATTTATAGTAGAGATTTATAGGAGAATATGTCACGATCGAAACTTGTGTTTAATAGTTTCGAACCTACAATCTCAAACTTCAGCCCGATAAGTGTGAATTCCTCAGAAAGGAAATGACGTATTTAGGACATCAAATTACACACCAAGGTCTGAAACCAGACCCCCGTTTAATTGAGAAAGTGTTGCATTTTCCTCAACCGAATAATGTCAATCAATTACATGGATTTTAGGATTAAGTTCTTACTACCGTAGATTTATCCAAGACTATAGCAATATAGGCAAACTTCTCACCTTTTTGCTCAAGAAAGATTTTCCATTCAATTGGGGAACCAAGCAAGAACTAGCTTTTCAAACTTTGAAGAAAAATTGACATCACCTCCTCTCCTTCAATATCCTGACATGAGTCGCCCCTTCATTATTACCTACGACGCCTCAGAGGTCGCGCGATTGGAGCCAATTTGTCTCAGGGACAAATTGGCTAGGAGAAACCAATCGCCTATGTTAGTCGTACCCTCAATAGTGCTGAAAGAATTTATTTTACAACCGAACGTGAATTACTTGCGATAGTTTGGGCAGCCAAACTATTTCGCCGATTCATCTTTGGAAAAGAAACGATCTTTGTGATTGTGACAGATCATAAACTTTTACTTTGGGCGTTTAGTGTGAAAGACCCTAGTAGTCGACTTTTAAAATAGAGAATGAAATTAGAGGAATATAATTATAAAATTGTTTACTAAGACGGCGTCCGTAACACCAATGCTGATGCATTGAGACGTATTACTTATTTAGATCCAGGACAACCTTCTCCCCTTGAAGAAACGAAAGAGAGGATCCTCAAAGAGTTTCACAACCTTCCTACCGGTGGACACCTACCAATGACTGTCGTTAAAGCAACTTTGAAAACTATTAATAATACTGTGTTGTCTATTGAACGTAACAAATAAATTTTACAAAAGGTTTGAAAGATGTTAAAAGAGAAATCAGTGCTCGTAGTCAAAAATTTATGAAGTCAATAAATGAACTTCCAGTTTATACATTATTAAAAATTATTAATCTTAATGTGTTTATTAATCATAAAATTCTTGGTTATGTAATTAGTTTACTATGACAGATGGATTAAAGTTTAATATCTATAAACTAATATCATTTCCTACTGTGCTTAAAGATAGTAAGTATTTCTTCATACAACTTCAGAATCCTTATTTGATTATTGAAGTGTCTAAGCACTAGAATGGAAAAATTGATGAAATTATGCTTAGCGCTTCTAAAGAATTAGGTGCATTTTCAAACGTGGGTAAACAAACATTTCCATTGACACCTACACATTGTAATGAAGACTGTGAAGTGAAACTTACAGATTTTGTTAAATCAATTCCTACAGATTGTAATCGATGTATTGTAGAGCAAAGGAATATTTTGTGGATTTCTTTAGACAATAATGAATGGCTATTTGCTTCGCCATTCCCTGAAAAATTAACAATAGTTTGTGGAAATGATGTCAAAAACTGTTTTGATTCTCAAGACAGGTACATTGAAATTAGATAAAAATTGTAAAGTTTATGGTCCAAATTCTTTGATCAGTTCTCAAAAAATATATATAACTAATAACACAAGTAAAGATTTGCTTCCATTACTAAATGATAGTATAGATTATTGTATGTTTTCAAACTCAAAGCTTAAGATTAAGGATATGGAATATACTTTGCCTTTAAATCATATTTTACATGAAGTTACAGATTTGTACTATGTCAGCCATCGTGTTGAGGATGTTGAAAGATTAATCAATTAGCGAGAATGACATATAAAACAAAGTAATCATGTATTTTCATATTCTATTTTGACATATATAATCGTGCTTACTATTGTAATATTTCTTGTATATATTGTGTAAACTAATTTTAGTTTTGTTGTAAACAGAAACGAGTGGTGTAATTCTGATTCCATTAAAACTATATGTTTTAAACCAACAATCATTGCAGGTATACAATCACATAGTCCAGTTCTCAGTGCTACTTACAGAGGTGCTTCAAGTGAAATAACTTTTAATAATGTAACATAAGATGATGATTCGCCTAACCTTAATCAGAGAGTTACTAGGTGTTTGAAAACCCGTTAAAATCATCTTTGATTGTAGTTAGTACGAAAAATTTTTGAATTACAGTTAAAACTTTTCTTTCCCTAGGAGGAAGGACTGTAGCGTCCCGAAATTTCACAGGCTAATTTTTCTTACTTTTTTCTTTTTTATGCATTTTGTCTCTGCAACAGAATTAGTATTTCATTTACTTCCTTTAAAATACAAATTCCTGTTGAGTATTTTTGTTCTCTGTTAGTCAGAACGAAAGATTCCTTGTCTTCTCGGTTCTAGCTGTTTACTTTCCCTCCCAATGACATCAAGTTCAAGCTCTCTGGTAGATAACATCTCAGTTAACAAGGAAACGTCTGTGTTTCACTACTCTGTGTATACTATATGTGTAATCGTAGTATTAGTTATTATTATTATTATTATTATTATTATTATTATTATTATTATTATTATTATTATTATTATTATTATTATTATTAGTGGTAGAAGACTGTAAGAGAAGTCCATATAATTTGTGGTTAAAATCTTTTCGTTTTTGCTTCTGAAAGCCAGATAAAGAAGAATCTTTTTCTGTCGTCAAACTGCAGATGTTATATATGTGTTAAAAGTGAGTTTTAAAGATAAATTATAGAAAGATCATTGGTACAAACATGCATAAAATTTTTCATGTTTAACATTTTCAAATGATGCTACGTTTGATTATAGTACATTTCAATGTAAACCACTTTGCCAGAGTTTGGGGGTAACACACATAAAGACATGGTGTACAGAATACATATACATACATGCATGCGCACAAACAGAATCTCTTCTCATTTAGCGCCACCAGGCACCTTGTTATAAAACAATCTTGATGTTAAATTCTGTTATCAGCATAACGTGTTCCAATCCCTACTCTCCCCGCCCAAGGAGAAGAACTTTTCTTAGTTTGACTTTGCCCTTAGTGTCGTGCGCAAACCAATCAGCTTTCTTTCCAGGCTGCTGACTACTACTTGGTTTACCCCAAGGAACCTTCAGACTACCACGCATGTCCAACCTTTGACCTAACGGTTCTAGTGCAATGCCTGCACACGTTAAACCAACGCGCCAAACCCGTAAATTGGTGCCGACTTTAAGCCCTTACCCCATCAGGATCCCGCCGCCTGTAGTCGGATAATTTGTCCATGCCGACCAGATGCCGCGGTCGGATTGCCGGCGCCGGACACTGGCGTCTTTCCGCGCGATTTTCGACCGCGACGAATAGTTACCTTGCCGAGCAGTCAGCAAACAGCCGGAAATGAGCATTAAATCCGTCGGCGTTGCCGTAAGAAAGTTACCTTTCCGAGCAGTCGGCAAACAGCCGTAAAGGTGCAGTAAATGCGCCGACGCCGCGATCAAAAAGAGGCCGGCATAAGGAGTCGGCAGAGGGTCGCAAAGAGGCCTTTCCGACTGTTTTGCCGACTCTGACGGTCGGCAACAGTCGGCAAAGGGCATTTTATTTTACAATTTCGACCGCTTGCCTCCTCGACAAAAGGTCGGCATCTTTAAACAAGTAGATCTTCGTGCCGCCGCGGACGGGTGCAGGCTGCCTACGGCGGCCCGCCACCGTCGACGTTGTCAATCCCTCTTTCCGACTGCGACTTCCTGATGGGGAACGAGCCCTTTAAAAACTCGTGTTTTTTGCTCGTTCTTGGGACATTGGTCCCTGAGTTCTGGCCTCTCAAGGCTGTGCTATCTAACGGAGTTCGTATTGTCTTAAGTACGACCTACTCCAGAAATTCCGAGTGAATCCTAGTAATCCTTGCCGTCGCTCTGCCTCACTCCGCTGGCTTCCCGGAAGGCCTCCTTACTCTCTTGGTTACCATTCAAACCTTGTCCTATTGGCTAACTTAGCAATCTGTTTCTGAAAGCTTGACGACAGCCAAGGGTCTGCCCATAATCGCTGGTAGGCTTAGTAAACTAACAGTCAAAGTCTGCCTGCTTCGAACTTGGCAATCTGCTTCTCCAAATTAAGCTACAGCCCGGACCTGTGCGTCCCGAAAGTGCTGGCTAACTTAGGAGGCTGACGGTCGAAGTTCTGTTACTCCCCTGTTTGATGTGTGTTTAGATAGACTCTAGGTTCATTGCCTAGTTATCTTAAACACACTGATAGATCAAATAGTTACACCTGTGCACCTAAACCTTCTACTAGGACTGACTCGTGCCCTCCCAGTCTAGTGAAGTTTTGTTTTATTTTTGCTAGTGAGTTTTTCTCTGTGAAAGTACTTAGAGATTGGAACGCGTCACGTAAGTTTTATAAACATTTTCTATTGACACTTAGTTACACTCAAAGCCCCGGCTCATGGACTTGTAATATCATTAGGGCCAATAAACTGCAGGCATACTGCAAGGAACTGTACTTCTGAGTTTCTGATCTCAGTGATATCCTAAAGGGTTGTTAACTATGAAGCTTTTATCAGGATAACGAACCCCATTCTTTCTATTTGAAATCTTGGCCGAGGCCAACACTACCTTGTAAATCTAAGATCGGATTCGTTGTTAGCGAGCGATATGCAACCCATTGCGCAGTACTGTATCGCTGGCTGTCTATACGAACGGCGTTCGCATTTTTCCTGCATGTTATCCCATCTTCGTGCATTGAGATGAATCTGCGTCTTTTTCGCGTACTGGCGAGGTATGTACCCAAAGCAAAAACACGTGTTTTCTGTTTTCGTTTCTTGTTTCTTCCTGCTCCTTACCACCCTTTTCGCTCATTTTCGTAACACATTGTGACAATGTTGTACACGTGATTGGTCCATTTCCGGATGTTCTTCTTACTTCGCAAGGATGTGTTCTACCTCATTGCTTTGCGTCAACTATGGGTAGTATTTCGTACATTTAACCTTTTCCGATATATCTTCTTGTTCTTGTTAAATTCCACCCCATCTCATAATCCCCCCCTTAATCTCATTTTGACTCCATTTCTATGCCCCTGTTTGACACTTTCAATGCACTTTTTTTTAGGCAAGTCTTTCAGAACCGGTATCTGAAAATTAAAGCCGGCACGAGTTATCATCATTGCCTTTTATTCCTTAAATTTATTTTGTTTTGCATTTTCAATGCAGTTGTTGGCTGATATAAAAAAAATACGTGTCGCTTCTTTTTCGATGTTGCCTGTGTCTATGCAATCTTATCACAATCGGCGTGTTACACCGGAGTACCCTGCCTTGTAAGAATCGTTCATATATAATAGTGTGTTAGTAGTGTGTAAATTTGCTACGTATATGTCTATAAGCTGGCCTTCTGTATGTGTTTGTATGTATGGGGGAAGGGAAGGAACTAAGGGCGATGATTTTATATAAGTTTCACTGTATCTGTTTATACATTTGTATTTCTTGTCTTCTGTGGTATAAATCAAGACCCAGAGAATCATAAATTATATTATGATTAAAACTAACGTGCAGCTCAAGAATAGATCAAAATACATGTTACATTTACAAATATTTTCTTTTCTATTCTTTAATAATCTAGTATATTCTTTAATAATCTAATGCTTTAACAATTCGTATTCCATTAATAATTTTACATTTTTGGAGGTAGGCTGGACTGTAATTAAGCGCCCCTTTCAGCCCCGGGACTAAATGGGACGTGAACCTACAGTTTAAGGTCGAATCCAAACCACCGCAATTTTCAATTTTCAATGCTGGCCCACTAGGAATCGAATCCGAATTCTGTGTACCAAGAGCAAGCTTGCTAGCCACTAGACTAACGGTGAGGGCTTTACTAAACTTAAGGACAGCGTTTATTGCGCTTGAAGGTGGTGATCCGATTTCTCTTTAAACAGTGTTAGCAAATGAATGAGCTGCGGTGTTGCAATGTCTTGTCTATCTTGTTAAAACAGAATGAGGTGTATCTGTTACCTGCTGACCTCTGTACTAATGCTGTAGTAGTACTTTTCAGCCACAGGTCAAAGCTACAGACTTCGTTTGCCTACACGGGATCGATTGTGTCGCACGCTTGGTTGGTTGATCTGAAGTTTAACGTCTTTTTTCAATATCGAGGCTATTTGAGACGTGGATCTACAGTTTAACATGGAATCCGAACCACTTAATTTCCCACTGGGAGTCGAACGGTGTTGTAAGACAGAGCGTAAATACAAATTGACTTCTTAGGTACTTATACAAATATACTTTATATAATACGGGTAATACTTCCAAAAACTTAAGCATTAAGGATATAAATACGTGTTCGGATATACGCCATAAAAACTGCAGTGCAAAAACCACTTACCAACTTTTACAAAGTATCCACTAAAAACCGAGAATGCTATCTTAGCCGACTCAAGGCAGGAGAACAGCAAGGGGACTGTGTGGTAGCGCGGGAGTGCGTAGGTAAGGAGCAGGCGCATCTGCGATGATAGCTATGCTTATAAACAAGACTAGAGGTAAAACACTTCATATGGCATAAAAACAGTGCCTTGCGTGTAGTGTAGCTTTGAAACACTTACATGGTTACATATGATAACTTCAAACATTGTATTCCTCTTCAGGCAATCCTTGATTTCATCATAGCTCCCTTATGGGCTTAATGCGTGGTTAAGCAGACATATTTTATTACGTATTTTTTCCCATTCACGTCAGAGGTAAGATCCGCATACACTAATCCTAACTGTATGCTTTTAAGCACCACAAGGAAGCCATAATGAACTGAATTTATGTGCCAATGTAGTTAAGTCATGATCCGTTACGATAAAGCTGTCTAACATGTAAGTCATCTAGTAGCATGAAAAACACAATATATTTGCACTATCCTCGCTTACGCGTACATCCACCGAAGTGGACGCGCCTGCTCCCTTCGGATACATCCAGCCAGAGTCAACCAGCTTCGTCCTGCCCTAACTCGGTTAGATAGCATAAGCTTTTAATGACTCCCTATCACTGGCTGTTTTATTTTATTTTATTTTATTTTATTTGTACTATCGTTTTCATAGTATATATCCGCACGACATACGAGGCGTGTCCCTAAAATGAGGTCTCCAAGGCGCTGGAGCCGTGAAGAAAGCCTTGACGCGAGATATGGCAACATTGGCGTGTAGCTTGGCTTCCCATTTTAACATTACCACCAAACAGAGCCCGCTGCGACGATCAGTTTGGAATGAGCACCCATTCGCGATGGAGCTCCCTTTTGCTTCTCCCGCTAGGTGCGAGTTGCGTGCAGTGATCCGTTTTTTGAGTGCCAAGGGCGCTACCCCGATTGATATTCATCGTCAGTTATTCGAAGTGTATGGACCACAATGTATGGATATCAAAAAAACGTGCGAAAGTGGGTGAGAGAGTTCAAGGACGGGCGTACAGACATCCATGATGAACAGCGTTCTGGTTGGCCTTCTGTTACGGCCGAAACAGTTGTAAAAGTGGAGCAAACAATGCTTGAAGATCGGCATGTGACAGTACGAAGTTGTACGAACGGATCCCTGAAGTCAGTAAGAGTACAATTCAGATTATTTTGACCTAATATTTGCTTTATCATAAGGTGTGTGCGAGGTGGATCCCCAAAATGCTCACCGAAGACAATAAACGGCGTGTTGAAGCGGTCCGCGGATTCCTGGAGCGCTATCCAGAACAGGGCGAGGAATTTCTGAACGGTGACGAAACCTGGGTGCATTACACGATACCTGAATTTAAGGAAAATTCGTGTCAGTGGCGGAAATCGATTTCGCCGTAGCCGCGAAAGTTTAAACAAACTGTGTCTGCCGGCAAAGTGATGATCAGTATATTCTGGGACAGAAAAGGTGTATTGTTGTGCCAGTTTATGCCTACCGGCACAACAAGAAACGGTCACTACTGCGAGACTTTTAAAAAACTGCGTCGTGCCATTCAAAATCGAAGGGTGTGTGTTTTCATCACAGTAATGCTCGCTCCCATTCTGCTCGTGCAACAGCCCTTCTGGCCCAATTCGAATGGGACATCCTCCCAATTCCCCTTACAGTTCAGACTTAACATTAGTGATTTTCATCTTTTTCCTGAGTTGAAGGTACACCTGGGTCGAACGCATTTCCAGACTAACGACGAGTTGAAAAATAAGGTCAAGTACTACCTGCGCAACATGGCACGGGAGTTCTATGACAAGGGTATACGAAAAATGACACAGCGCGCACAAAAGTGCATCGATCGCAACGGTAATTACGTCGAAAAATAGCTGAAAGTCCATGTAAGTTTGTTGTCAATAAACGTATTTTCTATGTGAAAAACAAATGGAAATCTTATTTTATGGACACGCCTCGTATATCATATAATAGTTAATTCCTTCTAAAACGAATCTGCGCACACGAATACAATTTTCCCCATGAAAAATAATTTATAAGGGACTGGTAGTCCATTTCCTGAAGGAAGAAATCATAATTCATAAATTAGAGTGTAAGAATGTCTACGTTGGGACAGTACCAATATTTCTTATGTAAATTTTGAGGAAGTATCGGCTCATAAAATAGGATAGCACTGGAATTATCGTGACGTACTGAAACGTTTTCCGTTTATGAAAAGGATACACGCGTTATACAAGCGTTCCATTATTCATTTTGAGGAATTATGAGTTAATTTTCCATGTCTGTGTTGAGCTATTCTTGACCAGCACCAAAATTCTACAGTATTAAAGCAATGAATACGAAATATATTTACGGTTGGGAGTGAAGGAGCTTGTGCTTCGGTTCCACTGTCCTCAGGACCTTGGACACGATATAAGGACAACTTCACTTTTCGCAAACTTCTCAAAGATGTAAAACTCTGACTTCTCACTGGAGATCGACCAAATCCTGTGAATCCACATTCTGGCAATGGCGGTAGACTCTTTGTGCTCGAATGTGTAATCAGTGACTCCCGGGAAAAGAAAGATCTTACACTTTTCACACTACTACAAGTAGTCAAGTTAAAACTTGGTTGTTCTTTTAACTTGTGCCTTGATTGCAAACTACTAATTTTTCTATCAATAATGGGTAAGCTTACACTTATCATAGCTTGTAAGTTTGTTTCGGTTATCAAATGTTCTAATTCAACAATATCGTCATCTAGCATAGTACGAAGCTTCTCATATTGTGGTAACAAAAAATCACGAGCAGGTTGACTGAGGGAAAGGTTTTCTGTATCTTGGGCACTTTCAACTATGATTTTTTGTACAGAAGAAATGTATGATTTCGCGGCTTTTATAAGAGCTGTTATTATTTTAGTAGTTTTTGCTACTTCGCCTCGTAACGAACACACATAATTTTCAGCACTTTTTAGAACCTTGTCTTTAAATTCCATGCTAATTTCAGTGGCCTCTATTATATGATACAATAATCTTTGTACATCTTCAAGTTCTACCATGTTTTCTGTACGTTTTTGGCTCATTGATGTGTAAAACTAACAACAAATTTCAGAACTTCTAAACCAAAACTTCTACTTCAAGATATTTATAAATTTCCGGGAAACTAAATTCACGAATGACAAGTTTCTTTTGTTTTACCTATAGAGATGAAGATTGGACAGTAGACTATAGATGCTACAAATACGACAGAAGATCGTTGGCTATCTTTGATGATGAGGTGAATAGTGTTGAAAGCTAGTTAGTAAATTTTCATATTTGTTTCAGTATAAAATATCCTTTACAATATACCTAGTTACCTACAACATTATACATAAATAAATACAATTTCAATTGTCAGTTATGAATATAAATAATATAAGCGGTGCAGTTTTACTATACGGATCCACAGATTCTAAAATGTACGGAAAAATTTGGAGAAGTCTTTAATTTGCCCATTTTATGTCGAGAACAGAACCCAACCAGGGCCGGTTCTAGACATTTCTTAAGTGTAAGCAAACAATACTTAGGCACCCCCACCTACATCATAATAAAAGAATAGAAAGTTGCAATGAACAAGAATTTTTCAATTAAATTGTTACAATTGCAAATTTCTTCAATATCTGTAGTCTCCCTGTGAATATTAACGAAAAATAGCCAAATTATAACTAGTTGACTGTGGATGAATACTGAACAACGTTCCAATTTTAATAATTAATAACATTTGTTATTAAATAAGCACAAGACAACTAAGATATATACCTAAGGGCGAATTTTGACAGGTACAATTGAAACATAAATGTCGAAACAGAACAGAACTCACGATCTTCAAGTGTAACATTAACACAGATTTGATTTTGACTAAGAGGTATGTTGCTCTTACGCTTCATTAAAAACATATTTACGTAGTATTTTCTAGTGATACGATTATGGTAATTAGCTTAATTTCTCGTTTTCTTTGTTACTGAAAAGCTCATATTATAAAGACACTTTTCTTTCTTTCAATTTGGCAAAATCTCTTATTATTTCATTCATATCCATTTCATGTATTATGTCATTTTCAATGGCCATCAAAATTAGTCCATTTAATCGTTCTTGAGATAGTTGATCTCAAATAATTCTTTATTAATTTTAGCTGAACTTGATAATACACAACAAATGACAAAAATGTGTGCCTTAATAGATATTTAATTTGTCTTGATCCAATGACAAAACTTCAAAATCTGGTACCCTACAAAAATTATTTTCAGGGCCCCTTAAGCCTATAAAACAATTCAGTCCTTTCATGTATATTTCCAACTTAGACGTTCGAAATCAGGCAATGAGTAATTCAATGTAAATACAATCAGTGGTACACCCAAAATTTCTATTTTGGGTCTGAAGATTTTTCGAAGTAGCGTACAAAATGCAAATAATTTTGTGTATTTGTCCCCGGAAATTGTGCTAATTTTCTTTAAAAAATAAAAGTTTTGGGGATCCAGACCCTCAGGCCACCTCCATCGGTGCATCCCTGAACACAAGTAACTAATAATCAAAACTACTTTGCCTTAGGACTATTGGTAAATGTTTAAAAATGGCGCTTCATCTAAATTTAAAACGAGAGAATGGATTGATAATGATTGTTACACTGTTATAATACAACGGCCATATGTATACGCTGCTGTGATTGACAATAAAAATTCTGAAAAAAATGTATTACATATAATCCTAATTATCTTTCGATTACAGTTTCGATTTTGGTTACAGTTACTCTTTCGAGTTATATACACATATACTGCGTGAAAACTAATTGTATTCAAACAAATTTTGAAATATATTGAATTTAACTCAGACCTGTAACCCAACAGGCCGTATCCATTCCATTTTAATTTAACATTTAAATTACCGCAATCAAATAAAATAAACTCACAGTTTCAAAAAGTTTGTCGACTTGCAAATGCTTAGTTAACAGTAACTGGTACTGACAACTGCTTCGCATCAATATTTGTATGATTAGCACTTTCGAAATTTTGTACAGAAGTCGAAAAAACTTTTTTTTTAGGGCCTTCGTTTGCTTCTCCTCTTCTTCCAAGTTTCGTAGCTTTCTTTTCTGATAAAATGCTCACTTGTTTTTTTTATCGTTCGCCATTATTACTACATGAAAAATAAAATACTATTGAAAAGTGAAAACACACATCATTATAAAACAAAAAACTAAAAAAACGATACGATTCAGGACAGAAACGAAAATGTTGACGAATGACAAATGGACTAATAGACATTAACAAAGTGATCATTAAGTTGTGGGCAGCGATTGTGAGCCACTGATATTAGGAACTTAAGTTAAAATTTCCCTCAGAAATGATCAAAAATCCCATTTATACTGCTCGTCTTTCTTAGTATTCGCTCCCTCTCTGAACCAATGGATAACAAAAACATAGTCGCGTGAACTTCGCTCACCTTTTTCACCCTTGACTGTGATTATAATTAAATCAAAGCACTGTGCGGGGATACTGTTTATGACAAGTCGGAGCACCAGCACCCTTGAAGGTATTTCTTTCTAATGTGATAATGCCACCCATTCCATAAGCAACACGTACAATTTACTTCCTTTTGTTTCTTAATTCATTTCCATTTCAAATACATATTTTATTTGGTAATGATATTCTACAGCAAGCTCGCGGAAGGGTTGTTGGGAGAGGAATCAAGAGTCTGTTATTTTTGTATTTTGTGCATATGGTGAGATTGTGGAAAGAATGCCGCTGTCTTTAGTCGTATTACCGTAGTGTTTAATATAACGTCTATTGAATAGCTAAATTTCTCTACATTTTATCTCATATTCGTAAACTCTCCATTTTTCCCATTAAAAAAGTCTTTCCTAAATCCCCCTGCGCTGCGGGAAATTCTCATTAAACTAGCATTACTTGCGGGTGTGGCATTGGCTCCAATTGATGTACGAGTCAATTTCAGTTGTAAAGAGGTATTTTACAGCCAACCACGCAAAGATTCGACTTTATTGTCCTTTTGTTGTATTTTATCTGTATCCATATATTGTGTATTTATATATTGTGCATCCCTGTCCTCTAAATAATTTGCCGCTTCCGCCCCATACAAACTTATGTCACAAACAAGGATACAAGCCGTGATTTTGCAAACTTACCAGCTCTTGTTAAGTGACAGTTTAGGTTTACAAGTTTCAAAAGTTCTGACGTAATTGTAAATGACCTTAATTCTCTGAATAATGACTATGATGTGGTGTTCTGCCCGAAGGTAGGTGTTTCACCCGAAGGTCTATGGGCAAAGTGAACTCATGGTAGTTTGCCATTGCCTTCCACGGGGTGATGATGACTAGTAAGGACGGGATATATAGCTTAACTTGGGATTCGAACCACTTGTGTCCTTACCAAGAAACGAACCCAGGACTCCTTGGTTACAAGGCAACGAGCTTAACCATTCATCCATTGGGGACACATTCAAAGATACCAACTCACAAGAAGTGGGAGGGGAGCGACACCCGAGTCCACAGAGCGAGAGAGCCTACTAAAGATATTTAATGGGATTGGTTGACATCTATTGTGAATGTCACTGTGAGACACCAGTAATTTTTGGTGATAACTGATAAGAAAAATAATTGTTTACATTATTCATCATTAGTAATGGTTTAATAGCAACTATTAGCGCTTTTCAACTAGGGAGCCATATTAGGTAGAAACATGAAATTTTAATATGTTTTAAAACTCTCAGAGAAATGATAAAAATGACTTGTTCAAGGTCCCTAGGTCACACATGTGCTGAAATATGGGGGTGCAAAATTCCCATAAAAATAACATGGGGACATTTTAAAAAATAATTGAAAGCGACCAATATTAGTGTTGAATTCATAGTTTTTGGGATCGCTGAGATGAATAGTAACAGTTTTAATCCAATTCAACTTCAAGGTCATACTCCATTTCCCAGATAGGGGGCGAAATTTCAAAAGTAATCGAAAACGACAGATATTAGTGTCGAATTTATAGTTATCGAGGTCACTGAGTTTAATGGTATCAGTTTTCATTATCATCTTCACTCCTTGGGATGTAATGGGAGCGGATAACTTTTTAAAAATAATCACATAAGCTAGCTAATTAGGAATTATTGTAATTAGAGCGAATTACATTAACGTATTTTCTTGCGGGTGCGCGGGACTCAGCGGGTTGCTAGTTTTAAACAGAGATGTTCACCCTCGCGAAGGTGGCTCTCTCGAGGACATTCTCACCCTCAAATTCCCTCGCCCACAATGACACGAGGGCGAGGGCGAGGACAAGCTTCGACAGCGATAACGAGGGTGCTCGAGGGCGAGGAGAAATTCCCAACATGAGGGCGAGGGCGAGCGAGAGCGATGTACAACTCCCTTCGCGGGGGCGAGGTTGAACGAGGGTGAGGACGTCTTCAGCACGAGGGTGAGGGTGAACGAGAGCGATAACCAACTGTTACTATGAGGGCAAAGGTGCTAGAGGGCGAGGGTCAACTTCCACTGCGAAGGCAAGGGTGCGCGAGGGCGAAGAACAATTTCCTTCACGAGAACGGGGGCACGTGAGGGAGAAGGATAAGCTTCCTTAACAACTATCTTGAATTTTTGGAGGAATATTAAAATAACCTGCCATGTCCCCTAGATGAAAAGTTGATGTCATAGTAAGATTATAGATTGGTCAAATTTTTCCTTTCATTTAATTGCAGTAGACAATTTCCCTTGTGTATTTCTACATAATTATTAAAAATAATAATGCAGATGAATATAATATTTGCATGTATCTCATGAAATTTTCCGGATAGAAATAGAGCTACGTTAAGAAGCGAATGTGCCTCATTTTTGCTCTGCCTGTGCTAGAGACTTTTAGATATAAAGGGCCTTATTGCAGAGTCGTTTTGAAATATGATTAGAGTCATACTAAATGCCTGACTACTGCAGGAAACATATTTTAATCGAACTCTTTAGTATGACACTAATCACACGTCAAAATGACTGCATAAGGCCCAAAGTGTCTACACTGTCATGTTTAAAGAGTACTGGCAGACAGACCGTCACTCACGTCATTCAGCAGTAAATGATATAATCTTAAGATCGCTGATATCTGAACAAACACAATCAGTGAGAGAACCAACAGAATGCAGTAGATAAGATGGAAAAAGACATGATGGAATGACGTTTGTCCATAGATGGTCATTTTGCACTGGGCTTGCTCGGGCTCGCGCTTACTTCTCTCAACTGGGATCGGGCTCATTTCTTTCAACTGGGCTCGCGCTCGGTCTCAGTTTCCTCAGTTCGGCTCGGGCTCGCGCTTAATTATTAAATGAATAATTTGTATTAAGTTTCTGGAAACAAGCAATATGTTGTGAAGTCGATTGAGCAGTAGTTAATTCCTTTACGTTTCCAATTTCTGTTGCAAAAACAGATATTAAGTAATATGATAGTCCAACAACACCCGGATAATATAGCCTCAGTGCGATATCTTTGTATGCTTTTTTCTCTTCTTCCACCCAAAATCAAGTTTTATATGCTCAAAGACAGACAGACACACCCACACACACATTAACTTCTACACACAAAAGTAACATTAAAAATGGGTCAATGATTTTTGCACATAAGAAATATATAGGCCTACCAAATATTACAAAGAGTGTTATTGCTGGAATTAAAATCGAAATTCGCCAAACCAATTTCGTGTAAAGAACTCAATCTTCTACGTAAATTTTATATGTATCCTTTATCCTTTACATTAGTTCACTCAAGTCTTAGGTCTCAAACACTATTTTAGTGCTAAATGATACGTACGTAAAACCTATAAGTTGATAGAAATGATTTTACGATCAGAATGAAGAGCATTTATGAACGTTTGAAGATACTCAAATCACAATATATTCCAATAATAAATATGGTTTAAATGTTGTTAGATTATACCCTTCTTACCAAGGGCGCCGATTTCTCTGTAACTTTGGGAGGGCGGGTCATTCATAAAAAAATGTGTATAACAATACATATAACAATAAAAAATATATATTCATAAAAATACATGGAGCCCACATAAGCTTTGGGGGGCCGGCCCCCCAGGATCGGCGCCCTTGCCTCTTACACCTCTCGTGACTCCGAAGTATTCTGATAACTTGTAGATAAGGGCATACATCTACAGAAAGAGACGAGAAGTGAGTCGACGAGAATCGAGACAATAAAGAAGTTTCCGAGAATTAAGACGAGACGATACTTCTATAAAATTTGCGAGACGAGATTATAGAACTTATTTCTCGTCTCGTCTCGTCTCATGGGCATCACTAGTTTGCACCGAAAGATGTAAAGGAAACTCTTTTCAAATTTTATTTGAACATATTCATGGTAATATTAAGTGGAATAGTCAATGATTTGTTTCATTTTAGGTGATCCGGAATAAGTTATACGATGCTATGTTTAGTTTTCTTTGTTTAGGACACATGTTAAGGAAATAATTCAGAAAATAGGCTAAAATATTGAGGATCTGATCCTAACGATAAAGGTAGGTTTTAGGCAAGAGTGTCACGTCGGGAGGAGGGTAGAATAGGGAGATACATGCCCCAACTTTCTCTCCTGAAATATCTACTTGCCTCTTTATCATATGGATATTTGTATGGTCCAGATATTTATAAGATAGTTTAGGATATAGACTAGTGTCTCCCTAAAGTTTTGATCACGCTACGCCACTGGACTAAAGGTAAGAATAGTGAATTTTCTCAAAATTTAATTCTGAACAACGTTTGTAGAAGGCTACTTTTTTATTTTTAAAAAAAACCGTAGATTTCTGATATAATGTAATTTTTCGGCGACCTTTGACCTTGGCGGCCATATTGCCAAAAAACTCATGGTTTTCAGAACATGCTACCAAGCCAGAAATCATCCACTTAGTACCATTAGACAAAATCCAGTAATAATTTGCTCTCGACCTTTTCGATCCAACAGGACCTAGGTGTGGCCCCTAGACTAAATTGCTACCGATGGTATCCGACTAGTGCTGATAAGTAGAAGGACAACAAACCTGTACATGTTTTATCCACTGTACATTACCTTCGAGGTGTTCCACTTGTGTAATGATAGCTCAAGATGTACTTCATTGTTCTAGCAGTGTAGCTGTTTACAATGACATTATCACTGTAAATAGTTGAGGCGGGGGGTGGGGTGCGGGTCAGTAGGATAGGCGATCACACAGTAGGTACAGTGAGCTCTACTGCACTCACATTACTCCTGTCCACTGGCACAAATTCCGGGAGGATGAGGAGGACATGTCCTCCAATCTTGGAAGAAGGAGGAATGTCCCCCAATAATCCGATTTGAAATGTGTTTTTTGAGGAGAAATATGATGATTTGTGTCCGACTGTCACAAAGGAAAGTGAGATGAAATTGTTGTCCCTTGCTGTATAATATTCAGCAGGTTCACCTCAGAAATCAGATTAACCTACAGTAATATGAGTCTCACCTCCCCCTCAGGATAAGCCTCAAATCTGCCCGCCTCCCAATGTTGAAGACAACTCTGCGCCATCTTCGAATATAAATAAATTGAGAGTTTGTTTGCCTGTCTGTCTATGTGTGACCTTTGGACCACACGAGTGGACTGAAAATTTCCAAATTTGGTTCACGGGTACCTCGGTCCATACCCCTGACCAAGACGAAGCGTTTTTTTTTTATTTCGAACCAGGGGGGTCTCAGGGGAGCGTTTACCGGGACATGTAAAAGTAGTGGAAAATGACCGGTATTAGTCTCGAATTCATAGTTTTAGCGGTCGCCGAGACCAATGGTGAAACTTCGATCGCATTAACTGCCAAATTTATCCCATTTTGCTGCGGGTCGGGGTTCACCGAGAAGGGGGGATACCGAGATATGTAAAAATATTCCAAAATGACCGATGTAAGTGTCAAATCCATAGTTTTCGCGGTCGCTGAGATCAATGGTGACACTTCCCCCACCCAACACAAGTACATACTGATCATGTGTAAAGAATGTTCCTCGAGGTACATTGGAATGTACATGATAGGTACGTGAATAGAGCAATCATGTGAAATACACATGTAAGGAATAAGGTTACTTCCGCCCAAAAGTACGTGCATGACACATACCGAGGAATGTATCTATTATGTGTATATCACGTACCGTGTATGTACTTGACACATTTACTGGGCATTGGCATGTGCCAGGAATGTACTAGGCATGTCAGTAATGTTCCTTAGGGCAGTGCTATGCAACTGGGGGTGCGAGTATTTAAATACTAAAACCTTAACGCTTCATTTTTACGTTCGAATTTAGAAGCTTGTACTTTTAAAAAAAGCCAAGCAACTAACTCTGAAAATATATGCCCTCCTCCGGCATCTGTGTGGCAATTTAACTATCTATGAAAATACTTCAGTAACATTTACGAGCGACCGAGCTCTAACCTATAATCTTAGAATTCAAACCTTTGATTTACGGTTATTTGTGATTTCACGTTTATAACAAAGACAAATATTTTTAAAAGAGTGTAGTTTAAAGAAATTACTGAAATAAATATTTTTCACAAAGTTTATCCTTTTAAATTATTGTTCAAAGGCCTTTGCCTTTAGTAAGCCTTCTCCGAAATACATGCAAATGAATTGTGCTGCCATCTTTGGAGCTCTTTTAAAATACACATATATGTTTCTCGACAATGAGATCTCAGAAACTACAGGCTCTAGAAAGATGACGTTTTCACTGATCGATTGCAAATTTCATGTAGATTGTCCAGTTCTAATTGAATATTTAAAACACATGGGCACTATTTCTTTAGTACATTTTTACGGGTACATTGGAAGTGTTGAACTTTCAAAAAAATAAAATAAAACATCACATCCTAATCATTACACATTCCAACACCACACTGTTGTATATAGCGGTTGTATATGTCTCCGGCATTTGTTTCATAGCCAAATAATAATGGAAAAGGAAGGATAACCATTTCTCCAGTCTAAGATGAACTTTTTTGGGGAGTGTTTTTCCCAATAAGCACCATATATAACTGACAATATATTAATTTTGTATGTAATGTATTTGCTTATTACATACTGCATGCAAGAAGAAAGAAAACACTGCAGAAAATTGCAAAATGACACACACAATATATTACAATGTGGCTAAACTCAGAAAGTGGCTATAGAAGTGAAAAGCATATGGCTAAAAAGCCACTATTGGCTCTTTGGAAATTATGTGACTAACGACGTTCTCAAAATCGCCAGATCTCGTCACAAAGTGGCTAAATTGGCAACCCTAGTCGCAATTACGCAACTACGAAGCAACTTACGCACAACCATGCCATGGTACATGGGGTATGTGCCATTCACATTCCTCACATTCCAGTGAAGCATGTAAAAGTACCTTTCAAGTGTCAGAAATTCCTCGAAAGGCACGTACCTAGCGACACGTGCTCTGCATATGAAATGTACATTTTTCAAGTACCAGGTACGTAAACGGTACATATGGAACTTAAATGGCACGTTCCTAGAATGTACCTGGTTGGGTGGGCCATTAGCGATGACTTTCAAATTCAGCTACCACTGTATGCGGGCCAGGGTTCACCTGCTTGGGAGGTTACAGAGACATGTTAAAATAATCCAAAATGACCGATATTAGTGTCAAATCCATAGTTTTCGCGGTCACTGAGATCAATGGTGATACTCCCACTAGGAATGGGCACGAGCGAGTTCGTGCGAGTTTTCTTTGAAACTCGACTCGACTCGAAACAGACATCTTTAAGCTCGACTCGAGAACTCGGCTCGAAGAATTTCCTCCAACTCGACTGGAAACTCGACTCGAATTTGGGTCGAGTTTCGAGTCGAGTCGAGCCAAAACGAGACAATCCGATCTAAACTCTGTGTGTGTAGTTCCAAGTACTCTCTTCAAGTATCCTACATAGATAATATAATTATCGATGATACTACTATTACAAATTATTATTATTATTATTATTATTATTATTATTATTATTATTATTATTATTATTATTATTATTATTATTATTATTATTATTATAACACCGTGTATAACTATGAAAGGTAGGCGGTTTGTATCTTAATACTGAAAACTAGTTAACTGTCAATCTCGGTCATCGAGAAGTCTTTAGGAGGCAAGGACATCGGTCACGAGGTTCTGGGTTTGAATTCCGAAGGAGCAAGTATTCGGGCTCGAGCCAAAAATTATTAAAAGTTATAGGGCACCGTCCAAACATGTTAAAAATTGCTCGGGGCCGGATTTAGGGTTAGTCAACGGCTCGGCTCACATCTCATTCACTATCGAGCCGAACCGAGAAGTGAGCCGAGCCAACAGCTCAACCCAACCGAGCAGGCTTGAACCGATGCCTCATCCGAGCCGAACTGAACCGAGCTGATTGCTCACCCAACTGAGCCAGTGCGAGCCATCGACTCAGTTAAGCTGAGTCGAACCGAGCCAATGGAGTCGTTTCAAAGGAGCTGGCTCAAGCCGATGGTTCACATGAGCCGAGTCAGTAGCTCATCCCAACCGAGCCGGCTCGAGCCATTTGCTCAATTGACCCAAGTCGATGGCTTGTCCCAACCGAGCCGATGGCTTATCCCAATCGAGCCGGCTCGAGCAGTTCCCTCAGTTGAACCGAGCCGAATCTGTTCACATCATTACCCGAGTTGGCCTTCTGCTTGGGCTAAAAAATTCGATCGTTCAGGTCTCAGCCTTGATAGTAAGAATTACACACTTATATTGCTGCTCACGACATTTGAGGTTGTCTCGTTATAAAAATCTATTGTTGTCTCGTTATCGAGAGACGTAACGAGACACAATAAAAGTGCCCCACAAGATGCACTAAAAGTACGAGACGAGATGCACCCCTATCGTGAGCAACACTAAAAGTATTCCACATTACTGCTTACATTTCTCGTGGCTTTCGCCTTCCAGTCTAATCAGGCCATGATTTCAAAACGAGTTAAAACGAGTTGAACGACCGAGCCATTTATCTAACTTGACTCAACTCGAAACTTGACCTCAAAACAGTGACTCGACTCGGAACTCGACTCGAGAAGATTACCTTTGACTCGACTCGTGCCCACCCTTAACTCCCACAGGCGTTGATTTCCAATATAGCCCCTATGCGAAAAATGGGTATTTCAGCTAGTTATAAATATTTTGAACAATCAATAAATAAATAAACAAATAATATGGGAACGGTCTTACCCGTCTTCCCCAATGTTGAAGATAGATGTGCACCGATGCTCCAGTCTTCATTTTTTCTACAACAATTCATTAAGATTTGATTATCTAGTCTTCCTGTTTTTGGCTTATGTTCAGTAGCGTAGCATGGTATTCCGAAGTGGGGATGCCAAAGTCAGTCACTTGCGCGATTCAATATTATTGCAATCAGCCCTACATAGCTATTCCGAGGGGAAATATAGGGTTATGAAAAATTTAGAAGGGAGGCCTTCCTAATTGGTGGCCTAATGGGACATACAGAAGCAAATGCGTGGATTACGTTAGAAGCCAATAAGCAATTGTCTCAGCTTCTTCTTGCCACTACCGTTATGACGAGAAAACTCGGCAATACTCTTATTTGAGCAAAATTATGATGATCACAATATAGGAATTAAACAAATAGTTGAAAATAGACTAACAATAATTAATGACAATGAAATATTAAAGAATACGATTATTATTATTATTTTTTTTAAATGAAACAAGTCAAGGTACATGAATATCATCTCACTTTCCTTTGTGGCAGTCGGATACAAATCTTCACAATTTCAAATCGAATTATTAGGGAACACAGTTCCCTTGTTCCAAGATTAGAAGGGACATGCTCCCCTCATCTCCCCGGGATATGTGCCAGTGACTGAAGGGCACAAGCAATCTTTGCGAGGGGCGGGCAGAGCTGGCTCTCTTGACCTACCAGATCGGTGACCGTGATTCTACAGAATGCTTTATGTTTATGCTTGTGTGTGTGAGCTCCCTCAAAGAGTTTCTGGCAACGCCACTGGACATACTGTGTATTTATGAAGAAGATTAATAATTTGCCTTTAATTACGATTAAAGCATAACTATTCTTATAGCCTACTATTATTTACATAACCTACATGCTTCAAAAAGACAATTAACCAACCATTTCTGTTTTGTTCTATCTCCTTGATAGCGCTCGTACGCTCTGTACAGAAACTATAGCTTAGTTCAAAATAGATAGAGTTGGAAATACTTGAATATGCCAGCGTATATCTAAAGCAAAATGTAGAGTTGCAAGGGATGAAAAGAATAAGTAAGGAAGTAGTTGCGCATGCACATTCTACAGAAAGCAGACGAAAACTACGTTGCTTGCAGTAGGCCTGGATGCCAAAGGAACATAGCATCCGACAAGAGGAAAGACAGAAAATGTGCATCTGAGTAGATTATATATATTACATTATATATATTACAGAGAAGAAGTTTCCTTATAGGACGTAATAATCTCATGCCGTTAGTTTTCAAGTAAGCATGGAGTAAGGTGCTAACAATTGTCTTCTTACAAAATTATTGTTCTTGCGGGATCTTAAAGAATATTTTGTTTGTTAATTAACACGAAATAACTGTACGTGTCTTCATTTACACCAAACAGTAGGCTACGAATTACTTAGTATGTTGAAGAAAAAACTAGATGAAACACACTCTAAAATATTAAGGAATCTTTATACTAGTGTTACTTTGTACTGTGAAAGCGGGCTAAAAATTTACTTTTTAAGTTGGAGGTCTTTAATTTCCTTATCCTTCCACATAAATTCTATCCAACAGGAGTATTCGTAAGTCTAATAATAATAATAATAATAATAATAATAATAATAATAATAATAATAATAATAATAATAATAATAATAATAATAATAATAATAATAATAATAATATAAAGTCAGAAGCTGGTAGATCCAAATAAAATCGACTTATCGATGTTAATCGAAAGACATCATTAAATTGAACAAAATAATCTGGTTAAAAGGAAATCCTCATGAGTAGTTTAGGAAGCCATATTTGTAGTACTACGAAAATGTTGGAACCTAGGTTGAGCATGAGCGGACGAATGTGCCGGAGGAGAATTTTCCTCCTGAATCACCCAATGAAATCACTTATCGAGTCTACATTACAAAAAATACAGAAACTACTTTTAGACATAGTAGGACACTGTATACATTACCGATACTCTTTGAACACCTCCAGATGACACATATTCACCCTTTGTAGCAGGGGCGAACCAAAGGGGGCAATTCCTTCCCCCCCAGAAGAGGAAACTTCCTTATTTTATAGTATATAAATAAAACCCATCCCAGAGTTTGGAGCTCTTAAAAGTAGCTCTAACTAGTAAGAAGCAGTATTACAACCAACGCCCATCAGAAATCCGTCATGGATCCGCCCTTGTCTTATAGATACTGTGTTGCCCAAGTATATCCCAGATGTATGTACAAAATGTGCAAAATGTATGTCATCATTTTGTTTTCGAACTGTTTGCCGAGAAGAAGTGTTTTAAATATTTCATACTAGATACTGATTTCGGATAATGAACGCTTTTGGACACGCGGAGCACACTTTCTAAACACATACTTGATATGTTTTCCCCCCTTCAACATCTATACTAAAAGTGTTTAAATGCTATTGTATTTTTTACAGTTTATATCGGATAATTTCTCAATTTCATTAACGATCTCTTTACCCTAAAACCTGAACCATGAATAATGATCCTATTAATTTGGACAATTTTGTGGTTGGGATTACAGCCATGTTTTAGTTACAGATGGACAACAAAACAAAAACTAACTCCAAGAGCTTCATTTCTGAGGGTTAGAAAACTTGCTTGTGTCTATAAGATCACTGCACACGCCTTCGCTACGAAAGAATCGGGTTCAATCCTTGGTGGGAGTTCCTGTGATACGAATTTCATGTTTAGCTGTAGATACATCCCAATATAGCCTCGATACTTGAAGGGACATTAAATTATTACAAACCAATAAGAACAGACAGGAATATGTTGATAACACCCGTACGACTACAAGAAGAAATCGTATGTATCCCAGCTTCCGCCAAGTAGGCTTGGTGATGGACAAATATCCGTATGCATGGGTTTTCTCGGGGTTTCCTCATCTTCTCTCTCTTTCTTCATTCCACCATTTCATCCATCATCATCATCATCGTCGTCGTCTTTCTTTGCCTCGGAGTATAATCCCGAAAACTTAAAGAAGAAGAAGAAGAAGAAGAAGAAGAAGAAGAAGAAGAAGAAGAAGAAGTGGCAATCATACCTACACTGAAAAAAAGGTTTGGTCAAATTGACCAAAAAATAGGTGCTAGTTACCAAATCGTTTGGTCAATATAGCGCCAACCAAACGCTTGGTCACCAACACGAAATCATTTGGTCACGATTTGTTTGGTTGCAGGAACCTAGTATTTGGTTACCAGTACCAAATATGCGTTTGGTAATTTTGACCAAAGAATAACCAAATAAGTAGGATTTGGTTGGGAATACCAAAAATTTGGTTAAAATGGTCCAAATTTGGTTCTTGGAACTAAATAATTTGGTTGTAAATACTAAACCTGCATTTAGTGAATTTGACCAAAACATTTGGTAGAAATTACCAAATACTGTTGATTCTGTATAAGTACTAAACTGAAAATAATGCGGTTATCGCAAAAGTCATGAGAACCTTTTTTCTAACAAATATCGTCACAAAACAAGAAATTCTTAAATATGCAAATGGAAAGTTAGTACATGTGAAAATATTACGTGTAGCTTCGATGAAAATATACATCCCGTAATAACTTTTTTAAGGTTTAAACATTTTTTTAAAGTACAAACAAGGAAACTTAAAAGCAAAAAGTCACCAATCGTGTGCACTTCATGGTACGTTTCCGGAACTTCCACAAAATGAAATGTAATATTTCAGGTTTACGTCCCACACTTATGCTGTGGAGGCTAAAGGAGACGGTGATGATAAGGGTCTAGGTCAAAACCCCCGCAGCCAAAACCCCCACACTCAAGAAATGTCAAAACGCCCACACGATCGGTCATAACCCCCACACAAATGGACAAATCCCCCAAACGCACGAACGGTCAAAACCCCCACAGCCAAAACCCCCACACTCAAGAAATGTCAAAACGCCCACAAGATCGGTCATAACCCCCACACAAATGGACAAATCCCCCAAACGCACGAATGGTCAAAACCCCCACAGCCAAAACCCCCACACTCAAGAAATGTAAAAACGCCCACACGATCGGTCAAAACCCCCACACAAATGGACAAAACTCCCACACATAGCAACGGTCACAATCTCCACATAAATGGACAAAACCCCCACACAATCGGACAAATCCCCCACACTCTGAAAATACCGTGATTGCACGTCTTTGTTGCGGCTCTTTACGACGCCCACCTTAGTGTTTCTGTCATTACAAAACAGTGCAAGAAGAATAGTTGCAACATAGGTTTAAGTGGAATAAAAAATGTTATTAAAAAGTACAAGGGCAAGACATACAACCAGGATCATTTCAGAGTGTGGGAGATTTGACCGATTGTGTGGGAGTTTTGTCCATTTGTGTGGGGGTTTTGTCCATTTATGTGGGGATTGTGACCGTTGCTATGTGTGGCTGTTTTGTCCATTTGTGTGGGGGTTTTGACCGATCGTGTGGGCGTTTTGACATTTCTTGTGTGTGGGGGTTTTGGCTGTGGGGGTTTTGACCGTTCGTGCGTTTGGGGGATTTGTCCATTTGTGTGGGGGTTATGACCGATCGTGTGGGCGTTTTGACATTTCTTGAGTGTGGGGGTTTTGGCTGTGGGGGTTTTGACCGTTCGTGCGTTTGGGGGATTTGTCCATTTGTGTGGGGGTTATGACCGATCGTGTGGGCGTTTTGACATTTCTTGAGTGTGGGGGTTTTGGCTGTGGGGATTTTGACCGGTTCCCGATGATAAGAAACGAATGATATTGTGGAATGAAGAAAGTGGGAGGAAATGGGATAACCCCGATGAAACCCAAGCACACGGTGTTTGTCTACCACAACGTTCATTTGATGCGAGCTGGGAGGGAACCACGGACCCCATGCACCAGAGGTGAACGCTCTATCACTGAACCACCGCGACTCCTCTCCACAAAATAATTCGTTTCATGTACTATGTTTGTGCCCTTTATGTCAAAGGTGACGGGTGATTAATGGAAGGGATTGATTTCAACAAAAATGGTGGAATGTGAATGTGTGAGGAAACGGGAGAACCTCGAGAAAACTCACGGACACGATAATGTCCATCACAATCTCTCATGGGCGGAAAGAATTGTGATTTTTTAACAATTACTTCTAAAGCACCCTTGAATTTTACCTATGCCAAGTGAGATATTTTCATGTTGCCCAGTGCAAATCATTTAGGAGTCAGTAAGAAGTAAATTAGGGAACATATATTTCTTCAATAATTATTTCGAGTGGTGTCCCAAACGTAAACTTATACGCTTTTATTAACGTATTTCTCAGGAAATATCGATCTCATAGGTAAGAATTCCCATGTTTGAATTCCATATGAAAAGTTCTTCAAAAGTATGCTTCATATTTCGGATGACATTTAGTATCTCCCCCAAATCCATCGACGGCTCCGGAGTCGGTAATGTGACTTATAATGAGCTGTTCTTAACTATCTCGTTTATATGAAGAGCCATCGTTGCTGACGCGTCTGCTCCCTACGGACGCACATCGTTTTTAACCCTCGGGCACCTCTGCTACGCTCCTGTCCTGACTCGATTAAATAGCATTCCTGCTTTCTAGTGGCCACCTAGCACAAGTTGGTTCGCGTTTTATGCACCGTAGTTTCTATACCACACGTTCACACTCCATTTATATTCATGACTACATCACAGTTACAAATAACGAATGGTAATCACTACCAAGTGAGCCATAGTCTATACCAAGTGATCTGGGGAAGAAAGTAAACACTACTTATTTCTTCCGTATATTTTGTACTTTGTGCATCTATAAACTGTGAATGCACCAGTTTATTTTGCAAACTTCTAGTGTTAGTGTCACTTGATATATCCCTTTCCGGAAGTTTCTAGTGGAGGAATAGGAAATGAACCAACACCTGACGCTATAATGTTGCTCCCTGCCCTAGCGTCGTCAATATAACTTGCCCGCTTCATCTGTATATAAAGGCCTATTTGTTATGCCAAATATACGACCACAAAAATAACCAATACACATTACATTACACGAAAAAGTAAGCTTACCTCGATTTATATAATTAATCACACACTTCAAGCATTCATTCTGTGCAGCTAAGTAGTCAGTTTTATTTGTCACTAACATACGTTCAAAACACTGATAGCTTAAATAGAGATTACCCAGAAGTCAAATCGATACACGTGACTTTGTAAATAAACACTTTGGTCAGGAAAACCAAATTTTTACCAAATCACTTAAGATTTGTTTGGCATAACCAAATTAATCAACCAAATGTTCTGACCAAAAAATATAGTGTTCATGACCAAACAGGTTTGGTCAAAATGACCAAATTTTGGTTAAATTAACTAAAAAAAGTGACCAAATGCTCTGACCAAACAAATTTGGTATTCCTGACCAAGCCCTTTTTTTCAGTGTAGGCACTCTATTGCTATCTTAGCCTGAACATTACTTTCAGAGCAAGATTTAAAACACAAAAAACAACTTTTACTGCGTCTATAGATTATAATCAAGAATCGTGATTAAAATTTAATGATACTGGCAAGTTTAGAAGACGAAAGGCACGAATAATTTAATCACTAAGACATATCTCGTATATTGCTAAATTTATTGTAATAATTTGAGAAGCAACTTCTCATATCGATTCATGATGAGAACCGAACATTTCTTCATAACAAAAATAGATTTCTTATTATTCTTCATAAGCATTAAAAACGTCATTCACATGGATAATTTATAACAACGAATCGTGTGCTTTCTTTTTCCAACATATGATTTTAAAAATTATTTATGTGGGAACATTTCATACTTCATCTGAGAAAAATTAAACTGTATTGAAATAAAGATTTTAATTCCAAATCATCTCTTGTAATAAAAATAGGTTTTACATTATATTAGTGACGATGCAAACCTTTTCAACGCGAGTGATTTTTGTTGTTGAGGAATTTCACTATCATGCCGTTGACCGATTTTTACCCTAACCAAAAGCAAATATTCTTAAGCATCAATAGGAAACACATGCCCCCCCCCCCTTTTTTTTTAATAAGTACTCTGAAACATACTCTCAAAATTAAAGTACAAATTACTCCTTATTCGTGTGTTAAAACCCATTGGGTAGCCTCGAAGAAATACATGTTCTTTTTTTTTTTTTTTTTTTTTTTTTTAATTGTGTAATTTCAATGAAAGGAATTGTTAAATATTTCTTTTAACGACAGATAAATCCACATTCTTGCTCCCAACTAATTTGAACTCCAAACAGTAGTCCCCACTGGAAGGTCCGAAAGCAAGCACCGCCACGTTTTGTGAAAATCAGGTAGTTTCTTTTAAATATATAAATCGTTAAACTTTATTTAGATGATGAATTCATTGTTCTAAAGACGATGAGTTATTCTCTTGTTAGTAACTACTTAACTGCAAGCAAGAAGCATAATTGTTCTGTTTCAAAGAAAACATAGATTATATTTAATTAAAATCGAATATTTTTACTGCAAATCATATCCTGGCATACATTTTTAAGATGTAGTAATTCATCCTTTATTCTTGATCCGAAGCTATGAAGATGATTGAAAAATCCAAAGAAAATGTTAACCATACTGAATCAAAATCGAGAATAAAAGGCTAAAAATTCCTGGTTTTGCTCCCCATCCATCCACGTAATCTTGAGTTCATATATGAAAGCTTAGGATCTTTGTATGTACTGGTCAGGGACGTACACAGGAATTTATTTCGAGAGGGGTCCAAAGCTTTTCGGGGGGATCCAAACACCATTTCAGGCTAAATTATATTAAAAATTGTAAAATTGTCCCTAAAATTAGACTAAATTTACATAAAAGGTCCGGATTTGGGGGGTCCGGACCCCCAGGACCCATCCCCTGCGTACGTCCCTGGTACTGGTGCAAATTTAGGAAACTAAAAAAAAAGAAAGAAAGAAAAGACTTGATGATGGAGGCTCAAATAAGTTTCACAGTTTTGGAGTATTGGACCACCGCGGCGTCGTGAAGTTTTGGTTTCTCCAAGCCTGCAGAGGACATTCACACTGAAATACCGAAAGCATTGGGAAAGGTGTCCTTCCTACAGTATCATCCAAACCTGACAGCTAATTTCAAGACTGGACATTTTATCCAAGATCAACCGATCCAGCGCCATGTTTGCAGATCAGATCACCTGTGAAAAAGACGATGAAATGTTATGAAACTTTATAGACACTCTGTATTCAGTTTGTATATTAGTCTAATGACTTTCTTGTTGTCTTACAATATTGCAAATATCATAACATCATTTTAAAATATTGCAACTCTTCGCTCCTTCCGTTCTGGGTTTTCTATGCTCGCCTTATATGTAGTGAGATTTAAGAAAAGCGACGTTGTCTGAAATTACTTGATAGATAAAGTATTATCAACTTCGCAATTTTCTTGTCAGATATCAGTATTTGGGAAAACCTTAGATAACTACATATTTTTGTATATCGATTTCGAAAATTTGTGCTGCATTATTTTATCGTATTTCAATTGCAGTAATTACTTATAATTACAACAGATTGTATTTAATACTAACTTGAAATTAATTGATACTATATCATATTGTATGACAGGAGTGGCCAAACTTTTTGATGCAGTTGCCTACATCAGACTGTTAAAATCTTCGGCGATTTACTACAGCCCTTTGCAACTAGCACTCACTTCAATTTCATTTTCCTTTCATATATATAAAATTTTATTTATTTATTTATTTATTGTGGAAAATGGTTTTTCAAATTCTTTCTTTGTCAAATCAACACAAATTTTCCGCAACACATGCATTTATCATTTGACATTACAAAAGAGAAATAATATTCTCCTTCTGCATAGAAATGGTATATTTTTGGCCTCTTATTAGAAGTAGTTTTACTTCAATTGAAACTCATGTTTTCTAAAAATACAATAGCAGTGGCGGATCTAGAAGGTAAAAACTGGAGGGGGCAGCCAGAACCCAGATTCATAGGTACACTATGAGTTTACTGTACATTTTTAAAAATATATAAATAATAACTTAAATTATTTTTGTCAGTCAAAAATTGGGGAGCTAGGTTCCCCCGGCCCCGGGCTAAATCCGCCACTGTGCAATAGGTAAGTTTTATTTTTTTCAGATATCTACTTTTAAAAAATCGCGGTCTCTCGACGCTCAGCGGCGATTGACCAATCGTCACCAGTTAAATCGCAATCGACTGTTTCGCCAGTCCAGCCATAAGTTTTACAAAGCTACAAATTATATATTTATAATTATGTAAAAAAAAAAAAAAAAAAAACTATTTTTGAAGTCAATTGAACAAATGAACTCCATATCTCTTATAATCTATGAATGTGACACGGATGCGATACTTTGTATCTGCGCAGACCTCTAATTATAGTTACTAATTATTCGCCTTGCGTAAAAGGCATTATTACTGAATCCTAATGTATAGTTTTTTTCATTGGTTTAAACTGGATAATAAATAAAATTGTGACTTTAAAGTATCCATAGCTAACATTGGCATGCAATCATTAAAATGTGTAATTTAATAGCAATGATCTTTCGTTTAAAGAGAAAGAAAAAAGAAAGAAAGAAATATCCCTTCACTTGTAAAATATGCCATAAAATAAAGATAACAAGGCGAAAACAATAGAAGAAGAAGACGAGAAGTGACATTGGGATGCAGTCTGTGGCTGTGGTGAAATCGTTTTCGCGAGATCTTGTTTCTATGGTTACCAGATCTCACGTAGATTGGAAGGAGATTTACAATACACCAAACTGTTTCCCCAGGCAGGACCTGTCTGTCTAAAACTCTCCCTGACTCTGAGAAGAAAAGAAATGAAAACAGTAAGGAGAAAAATTGACGAGAATCCGAGGCGAATGAGCGCAGACTTTATTTTCAGTGGGCTGCTGTAACGGAATTCTTAATAATATCTACCATAATTGTTGCTATAGCAACATCTAGCACGTGACATTAAAGGGGCAGAAGAGGTAATTTATTTGGTTGAGGTCTTCTCTCTCAGGAATGAAATCCATCTGCTTCGTGTTGCTATTAAAAAGAAAAGAGATGTCTTATTCTACCAAGATGGTAAAGTTTACACCATCACTTTCCTTTCTTCCTTTTTTAAAATCTGAGGACCTGTTCATTAGATCCTTTATAGCTTGCAAGATATGACGTGTGACAACGCACTTGTTCTCATATTAAGTGTATAAAGACAAATCATCTGGGTTGCTGCCAACCTTTATAACATTACAGCTTCACTATATGAACAACGGTAAGTGGTTAGCTACTGAATCATTTAAGCAGTCATGGAAGTGGCTGTGGCGTCTTCAGAGGCTCAGAAAATTATAACTTGCTTTAATAAATAATTAAATTTGGAGGGTTTTGCCAGAAAATCAAATATGGAAGTTACTTGGGATTAAAAATATTATCAATATAACAGAGTACGTCAAGGACCAGTTCTATAATCCGATAAATTTCTGATAAGCGGTTGATATATGTATTTTCCACCTTCGTCTGAAATTAACACATATAGATATAACTATTTGTGTTAGCTGTTTTAGAGAAGCTGAAAGTATAGAAGATCGTAAAATTGTTTCTAAGTCTCATAATAGCAATCATAAGGTTAAACTATAGTTTAGCTCACGAATCTCTGCCGCGATTGAAATTCTTCTTTGGCGTCAATCGCGGCAGAGATTCGTGAGCTAAGCTATACCAGAGATGGCATAGTTCAGATAATTCTCATATTAAAAGTCTTTAGTACTGAACAATAGTGTGAGTTGTATTGTATGTATAACTAAAGATCAGTATTTTTTTTAAAAAAAATAATTTACATTATTGATGGAAACTTCTTTTTCTGTCTTTTCCGCTTTTATGGGATCGATGTTTCTGATGAATCTTCTCCATAAAGTCAGGTTATCAATTATGTGCAAATTCTCACTGCTTACTATTAATTAACCTAAAACACACCTGTTGCAGTAATTTTACGACAACAGTGTTGGACTTGCATTAAATAGCATTTTTACATAACAACACTGCATCAACTTTGCCATATTTTCGAAACACTGGATAAATGTTGATGTACGAGTATATTGCCGTATACACAGAAATTCACTCGCAGGAATTTTTTTTGCAACTAAATATTGATTTTCTTCATTTTATACAGTTTTTTTTATTTTTATTTTACACTTTCGATACTTTTGTTTCGTTACTTCACAAAAACTTTACAAATTACATCACTGGTCATGATCTCAAAAACATCTACATAGGACATGCTTACATTTGTTTCAAGTTTCAGGTCTTTATCGTTCCTAGTTCAAAAAATATACGCAATCAAACTTTGGTTGCGCACTTTACGGATACACTGTACAATCACAAACATGGGCATTACGAAGAAACCACGAAAAAAAATTGGAGGTTCTCGAAATGTGGATGTGAAGGAAAATGAAGAAAATAGCTGAATCGAGAATGGAAAGGTGTTAAAAATAGTGTGGGAAAAAGTAGTTTTAGATGTAATTGAAAAGAGAAAGAAAAACTGACTAGGACATTGTCTGAGAAGGAACTATATCATGAGGAAATTATATACTGCTAAAAAATATGGTAGTAGTAAAGAACGAGAGGGTGAAGGAGCCTACAATTGATGGACGATATCAAAACAGTAAAAATCGTACACAAAGGTTAGTTGAAGATCGTAGTCCATGGAAGCTTTTCATTGGTATATGATCTGCCAACAATGACAGATTATCTATGATGATGAATGTGAACATTTTTGGATTGCCCAATTTAACTGATAGTCGAGTCTTTCCCACATTTTGGTCAGCACCCACGGTGTAATGGATGAATCAGCTACAAAAATTGTGGCTCTCAAGACAGGTACGCCCTTATGTAGTCATGACACGTAAATCGTATCTTTTACATAAATCTACCGAAAGACATTTATTTATTTATACACATTTGTGGGTATTACTGGTATATATGGCCTTAATCCCCTCACGTATGAGGGATGACGTTCCTCGGAGAGCATACTGTCTGAAGAAGGGAGGACAAAAGAAAGGAATGGGAACAGAAAGAAGTGGAATAGGCCTAGGACCTGTATGTTAGGTAAAATTTCTGCCTTTATATATATTGTTGTGAGGAATCATATTTTACAGTTTGTCGGTATAGTTCATTAGCACTTTGTATGTATTGTATAATTTGTTTCGTTTATTTTCATTTTCCTTAAGAATTAAAGTTTTGGACTTTTCTGATGTCAAAAGCAACTGGTTGGTACCAGTGGCGCGCCCGTTATTGTGAGTTTTATTACCCAGACTGCACTAAAAGTGAGGGACATATTTTTTCATAGGTCTACAATCAAACTGGAAAATGATAAATTTGAGGAACATAATAGTAATTTTCGAGAAAGAATTATACATTTGGGGCTTGGAGGATGGGTAGTTTGTTGTAGACCTTTCTAATTTGCTTGCAAAGGAAGATGGAGATTTTGTTTTGAAGGTGAAAAAAACTCGTGGGAGTATAGCATGTCCACAAAAAGATAAAGAAAAGGTCTACCTATTGTCCATAACGCCATCTATACTAGCCTACTAGCTCACTAGCCCTAAATCCTATTGAGCACGTGTGAAAGATATGGGACGGCACCGAACCACCAGTTGGACTTCTGAGAACGACTACTTAGCTATGGGGAGATCTGCAGTGTATAACTACTGTGGGACATCATACCTTAGGCAGACGTACAGTATTTGTTTTACCGACCTCCTCCCCGAATAACTCTGTATAGCCGTTTCGGATGGTAATGAGTGCTATTAAACTGAGTAATATACTGACACTTTTAAATTTAATGAACACATCTGAAAATGTGCAACTTACCAGATTAATATGGCATTGGATCACTTATGCGCCATATTTCTGTCTCAAAAACGGACCATATACGTTCAATTGTGTTGGAGATGCACACGGGCCTCTAAAATGACGACATCATTACCGGCAGTGGCGCGACCTGTAAGCGTCAGCACACTAAAAAAACTAGGATATTGTGGACCACAGAATCACAGAGCGTCCTGCATGTTTTACAATTGGGAGGAGACATTGCGAATCATACCCTCCTTTGTGTGCCCGCCACACATAAACACGGAGGTGTTCAAGGCCCGTAGTTTGAAATAATGTGAACCATGATTAATTTGACTATATCAAACTTTTCCAGTCATCAGCAGTCCACGTTGCATGTTCGCGAAACTCTTTGGTGTCGTGCTAAAACTAATGGTTCCTTATCAGTGGTTTCCTTTGTGCAACCAGACCGCGTACGTCCATGTCATGTAATTCGCAGCGGACTATAATAATCGATACAGGCTGTGGGAGGAGTTACTCGAGTTCCTCCGTCACTGGAACCGTTGTCGCAGTGACCGTTGTCTTTAATGCTTGGCGGGACTTGTCACTCCGATCACTGTTGCTCTTCGCCGATGTGGTTTTGCGTGAGTTTGGCAGACCCTGAACACTGTCTCTCCCGACATATCCAACACACTTGCCCTGTTTGGAAATAAGAAAGATAGTCATTTTATAGTTTCGGCTGTCTGTTCAAGTCACTGCATTCTACTGTTCTAGTGCTTCTGATGTAGTGCTCTAACACATCACTACCAAAAAAAGCGACGCTGCGTTCGCCACCTGACCGTTGTCAACTCTGCCATCTGACGTATGTCCAACTTCACAGGTGCTTCCATTTAATTGAAATAAGTCTATATGTTTTTGAACAGGCATTTCCGAGATGTCTAATGGTCGCATTTCGAAGCACTAGCGCGTACCATAATCTATTATGTGTGCAGGGCCGGGTCCAGGATTTTCCAACGGTGGGTGCACCAATCACTACCAGTACATTTAAATTAAATTTGAATTTTTAGATGCCTATAGGAGTCTGTGGTGTGAATGAGGAATTGCCCTTGAAATGCGAAGTGTCTGCTCTCGATGAATCCTTTTCCTTCAACCTTCCGAGTATGAACTTAAACTACTGATTTTGCAAACCTTAGCTTTTTTAAGCCCAAACGGAAACATGACGGGAGAATTTTTCGGAAAGTGTTTCTATTTTCACTGCTAGTTTTTCGCTTTAGGTAGTGTACATTTTCAACGAAGGAGGGATGCACGTGCACCTTGGCACACACACCCCTAAATCTGGCTCTGCCTGTGTATTTACATCAATTAGGAGACCACAGGATTCCATCAACCTTTCTGCTAGTTAAATCTGTTATCTGTGCAAAAATTACGATTTACTTCAATATTAAATCTCTTTGGTAACAAAATTCTTTCACAAAGTCAAAATTCTAAAGAAAGTGCTCTCTACGATATTTCTATGATGTAATGCTATCTCATATCTACGTTCGTAACAATATACATAAAAGAAAGAAAGAACATAAAACTATAGATAAAAAGGAAATGTTTACGTATCATGGTTTGTTTCTTCCACTACTTACGCTGTGCGTGAACTAAAGATATTTTAAGTAAATGCACGTTCCGTTAAAATAACAGACTCTGAACTGATAAAATCAACTCACGTTCTCCCGAGCTTTACCAAATATTTTTCTTAAGTGACAATACAGAGAGTATTTGTAGTATTTGTAGCGCTATACCAAGAGAGATTCTTTTTCTTCCCCTTTGTTTTTTCATGGCAAGTGTTAGCAAAACTATATAAACTGTAAAAAATTTACGCTTATAGAAGCAGATGCAACGCTCGTCAAGTGCAGTGAGTACGGATCGTACAATGAAGTAACACCATCAGAAAGAGTGACATCAAAATGGTTGTGTATATAATGTATACTCTTTCATAATAAATGCTACTTTAAAAAAAGCAAAATAAAAGTACGTCTTAAGGATATGATATTTTACTAACAGTAGTACCTCTCTCTCTCTCTCTCTCTTACATATATATAAAGGGTGTTTCAAAACAACACCGACAACGTTTGGGAGATGATTCCTGACACCAAGATAAGACAAAAAGTATAGACCAACCTAGGTGCACAAATGCTTCCTTTCGGACTTATAAGCTGTGCCGAAAATTTGGAAAAATGAAGTTTAAATGTCCATATCTCCAAAACTATGGGACGTACCATAGTCGGGTCAAGACTTCACCTAGGAACTAATATGTGCGCTATACAAAAATACATGTTTCAGAATCCTAAAGTACCAACGACACAATTTTTATAGAGGGAATTTGGCTACGGGCATATAATTTGAAATACTTACCAACTACTTCTATAAAAATTGTTGCGAAAGTACAGGAGGATTCTGAAATTTGGATATTTGGATAGAGCACATACTAGTTCCTAAGTGAAGTCTTGACCCGACTACGGTAGGTCCCATAGTTTTGGACCTATTGACCTTTAAAGTTCATTTTTTAATGTTTTCGGCAGCCTATAACTCCGAAAGAAAGCATTTGTGCAGCGAGATTGGTCTATACTTTTTGTCTTATCTTGGTGTCAGGAATCACCTTTCAAACGTTGTCGGTGTTGTTTTGAAAACCCTGTATATAGTATCTCAAAAGTCCCCTGACATAGGGTAACTTTGTTATTATCAGAACTGAAATTAAATGAAATCTTTGAGTTTTATGTCCCATGTTTATGCCGGCTAGGCTAAAGGAGACGGTGATAATGAGGAAGGAATGAAATGATGGAATGAAGAAAGTGAGAGGAAACGAGAGAAACCACGTACATGGTGTTTGTCCACCACAAAGTTCACTTGGCAGGCGCATTGTTTGAACCCGGGATCCTATGCACCAGAGGTGACGCTCTATCACTGAGCCATCACGACCCATCTTATTATCAGAGTTATAACAAAATGTAAGAGGGGAAACCTTCTCCAAATATAATGTTTTCAATCTAAAGTGAAGGATTTCTTTTTCTTTTTAATCGGACGAGCCGTTTGGGCTGTACACTCTTTATGCGCCCAATGTTAAATGAAAATGCATCGTTGCCATTAATAGATGGGCTGTGGAGGGAAGGGCGGGACGGAAGGTGGATAAATTTTGCAAGAGTATGGTGAATGAGGGCATGTTTGAAATGGGGGCTAGCCATTGATACGTTGGTGTAAAAGACAGTAACTTCATTCAGTTATGCTGTGGGTACAGGTATTTATAAAATGAGAAGTGTTAATGGACCACGCTAAATTGAAGCTCTTAATCCATATTAGTTGTGTCTTGCTCCCTCTTAAATATTACTATCTATATCGGTATCGACAGGGAATGGAGAAATACAGGTCGCGTGTGGTTGTCAAAGAAATATTGTACCACTCTTCCGCCAAAGCAGCTGCAAGTTGTTGTAGAGACGAAGTGGTGGGTAGCGGGCTCATACCTTGGTCTCCAAAACTTATCACAAGAGCTCAGTGATATTGAGGTCTGGCGATTGTGGAGGCCACTATATCACTATTTTATCAAGAATTTTGTCATCACTTTCCCCAAACTAACATGCTTTCATACACTCAACACCTCCCAAACACCACCTAAAAGTATTTATACTGGGAGGGTGTACAAAAATTTGTGCGGGTGAAAGGAAGCTTGCAAAATTCCTGGGATTCATTGAATGTTGTAAAGGTACTTTTTAATTTTGAATCAACTACAGGAAAATCAAGCTAGTTGAATAAGGTTGTACTTGAATAAAAAATGTTAGAAAGAAAAAACTTACTATTTATATGATCCCCCCAAAAAAACTTTTTTAAAAAAAATCTCTACCACTTACCGTTGCAAACCTAAATCACAAAGTAGAACAGGAACTGTGTTCAGGGGCGGCGCCAGTTTTTTCTGGATGGACCATGTATATTTTTCAGGAAAACAATATGTTAAAACTAGTAGTACAGAATATGTTACCTCCCCCCAAAAAAATTCTTTATGTGGAAATGCTTAAAATATGACTTTTTTTTTTTCAAGCTGCTAAAAGTAATACATGGGCCCCAAAACTTTTAGACCGGTATTTGCTTGAGAAGCGACATTTTCTAATTTTCTAATATATATAAAGAAAGAATATTGAACTTAATAATGTTCTCATTCCGAGCTTCTCGTCTAGGTTTTTCCCCTTATGGTCTAAACACATAATTATGTTTTGTGGGAGGGGGAAGTAAGGTAGATATAACAACAACTGCAATAACAACGATGGCATAGGGCTAAAATTACTTCTCAGAATCGCATCACTCATGCATGCTAGGGTGCACTGCGAGAACGTGCGTCATGCTAACATTACACACATACACACACACACACACATACACATGAATATAAACACACATCGAGAAGTTCGCAAGGGAAAGGACAAGTGGAGGGAGAGACTAGAAGCAGGTTTCTCTCTTTCCCAGTATTGATCGTCTAAACATTTCGTGTGACAGCCTGTGCCTGATCCTCGAGTCGAACTGCGACCGTCGCCTTTAAAAGATTCAACGAGATTCTCGTATCAAGAAAAAAGTGAGAAACAATAAGATATCTGCAACGTTTAGATATAAGCTTTGAGGAATAAAAATATTTCAGTGTAGTAACTTATAAGTAGAATATATGCATTTCTGGGAACTAAGGTTTAACTCAGACTCTCTCAAGCTTTTTTTTTTTTTTTTTTTTTTTTAAGTGAGGTAGTGAGGTATTATGTGTAGTTGAAAGACTATTGGTTCTAATCTTGATTGATCAGCAAAAGAGTATATTCGAAAGGGGAAAAGACGGTTTAACTAATTTTCATAAAGGTATTCTCCCTGTGCGAATCCAAGTATTTCACCTGTAAAATAATAATAATTCTATTCCATACTAATAAGTGGGAGAATGGTGAGTCAGTGATAGATCTCTTACCTCTGTTGCGTAAGGTAAATGGTTCGATCCTGGCAAAGTAAGTTCGTGGTGGACAACATTATGTCCCTGTGCTTTTTCAAGGTATTCCCCTTTCCTCCCTCATTCTCATTCTACCAAGTCTTCCATCACTATTCACTTGCCTTAATCACCCGTCTCTCTTAGCCTAAAGGGCCTAATTGTGCAACGTTAAATTGAAAGATTTCATTTCATTATATTTCCATGGTAAAAAGTCGCCATTTTCTCCTTGTTTAACACCTTGTCTGCTGCTATATCTGTTTGCCGTTATCACTTGTATGTCACTCGCAAGAGTTCGCTAGTAGCTAATATTTTGTTCTTACCTTTGTTTTAGGCGCATACATGTGTGATTTTCTTTGTGTGTGGTTTTGCATATACGCAGCGTGGACATTAAATTTTGACTTCTACGTCATGTGTATGTAAATTGCATACACACCTATAAAACAAACTCAACAGAAAGTGCAATATATTGTTTGTGTATGGAAATTCATACACGCAGCGCTCCATGGAAGAGCCATGTGTATGGAATCCCATGCACATGGCAGTCGACATGTTTAATATTTCCTTCAAGATAAGGTACTGTTTACATCAATATTCTTCATAATATTTTACTGAGACAAATAATGTTTTCTTTTTTAATATATATATATATATATATATATATAATTGTACAATGTTTGTAGCTAACGCCACTGATAAAGTAGTATTAATCTCCTATAACACTATCACACACAAAAAACAAAAGACCTTCACATATGTGTGTGTGTGTTACGAAAGAACAGTTGTCAGTTCTGACTTTTACAAGGTACACACACTTGTTTACGGAAGATATTTGATACAAACTTTATTTTCTCTGTTAAAGAAAATATTCTCACACATTAAGGACAGATACAGCTATTTAGCAATTAATTCTTTCCCGTTTCCCATACTTTACCAAAGATACAAGATTATGTGTACAAGCGAGCTCTTAATTTTGTATCATATGTACACCGATATACTAACATTACAAAAAAAAACATTAAAACAAATAACTGCCTTTAAGACTAATTCAGTGCCGTATTACCTAACAAATATTTAGTCATTATATTACGCAATTATCTATATTTCACAACATTTATTTTGTTTTCTCACGCTTCCTATACTTTTACCATGTTTACTTCAATGTGGGAAAAAGGTGTTTTTGGTCAGGTAAAATGAAATAAGAAATATACGAAGCACGTCTGTATAAAAAATACTCAATCTTTGACTTCAACCTGAAAAATACTTTCGGATTTATTGCAGTAAGTGCTTATTACATGAAGTACACACATTTAACTTTTGACATGTCACATATATAATTATGTTTAATAAAACTAAATCCACTGCAATTTGAACTGTAATATACGCTTCTGGAAATCAAATTTATTTTTTAATGCATTAAATCATTAATTAATGAATATAAATTCACTTGCGAATTACATTTCATTTGACAGTAAACGTAATTATTATAGGCCTATTATTCAGTATGTTTTTATTTAAAAGTAGCTGAAATACCCATTCTTCGTATGGATTAGATAAAATATCTATGTAAACAAATTGAACAACGAAAGGAAAAAAATATCGGTCATTTTCTACTACTTTTACATAACCCGGTAAACACCCCCTACGACTCCCTGGTTCGAATTTTGAAGAAAAAAAACGCCTCTGGCCCCAGCCGATGGGGGGTGTATTTGGAAGTCAACGCCTGTGAGTGTATTACCATTCATCTCAACGATCACGAAAACTATGGATTTGACACTAATATCGGTCATTTTTGATTATTTTTACGTCTCGGTAACACGCCCCCGCAGATGACCCCCGGCCCGCATACAATGGTAGCTCAATTTGAAAGTCATTGCTAATGGAAGTGTCACCATTGATCTCAGCGACCGCGAAAACTATGAATTTGACGCTAATATCGGCCATTTTAAATTATTGTTACATGTCTCGGTATCCCCCGGTGACCTCTGGCCCGCAGCCGAATGGGGGTGAATTTGAAAGTAAATGCGATCGGAGTTTCACCATTGATCTTAGCGACCACGAAATCTATGAATGTGACACTAATACCGGTCATTTTCTACTACTTTTACATGTCCCGGTAAACGCCCTCTCTGAGACCCTCCTGGTTCGAATTTTGAAATAAACGCTTCGTCTTGGTCTGGGGCCTAGACCAAGGTACCCGTGACCAAAATTTGGTAACTCTCGGTTCACTCATCTGGTCCCCAGGCTGCACACAAATAGACTCACAAACAAACTCTTTATTTTATTTATTAGATGTATCATTTAATAAATATACAAAGAGCATGTCAAAAAGAACCGATTGGGTATCGCGAAGAAGAAAATGAAATGAGAAAAATATATTGTTGATTTTATATAAGTACAAATCTTGGCTACTTATCTACATAGTCATCATAAAGCTGTAGACAGTTTTCGTAGAATGGCACAAACTTTCATAGACTCTCTGTGTAGAAATCTGGCCCGAGACTTCAACCACTCGATAATTGACTTCTTAAGAACTTTACTGTCATTCTAACGTTGAACGCAAAGCAAACCACCTTCTTATACTCTGGCCGATGAACGATGATTTCTGACAGCTTTGCACAAGGCCACAGCGAGCGAGCAGAAGACAGCAGGTCAACCAACCTTAGGCTCAGAACATGTCGCGTCTCCATGGTAACCACCGCACATTGTCAAACTTTCACTCACCCTCAACGAGGAAGCACACGATTCTTTCCTTGCGCGAGAAGCACATTGCAACACTGCACTCCTCAGTCGTCCTCGCGAGCTGAGCTGTCAGATATCATCTTTCGCCGGCCAGGGTATAGGTGAAGGACCAAAACAAATAAACAAACAAAAACCTGAGGCAGAGTCGGAACGGTTTGAGGGATGATTAAAATGTTCCAATCATAATTATTGAATTGTCTCAATATCACGGGCGGACGTTGGCATGGACGAGAAGAATTCCAAATAGTAACATTCCTCTTCGCAGATTAGATAATGTTTGGCAATACACATTTGCTGTGATGTCTGCTGCTTGAGCACAGACAGATCTCACCCACATTTGGCGATTTCCAATTGCTTCCAATCGGGCCCCAAGCTAGAGTGTAATCCATTTACAGCATGTCGAATATATACAAGAAGATATATAAATATACGATTTTTCTTGTCAATACCAGGGTGTTACTGCAGCATCTGGAGAAATTAGATTTTCCAAGTTGAAAGTTATCAAAACTTAGATGAAATCATCAATTCAGCAAGAACATTTAAATATTATGTCAAAATTCTGAAAGACTCAGCGGAGAAAACATGATTCCATCAGGATTGAATATAGGTATTCTGAGTCAAAGGCAGAAAATGACAATAAATAATAATCATTTTATGTTAATATAAATCCAAAAGTATTAATCCATAAAAGAAATAGAAAAAAAAATGTTTTTGATAGGAAGGTCTTTGCCCCTATTTTATCCAGCAAATATGGCAGAACGTATGTTCCTGGTTTGTATCTTTGTATCCAAACAAGAAGGAGGAATATAAACAAGTGAAAATAAGAAAAAAGTAACATAGGGTCTGCTTTAACAAACACTCCAGACTCATGAAGTGGAAGAAGAGGTCTTGAGAGATCGCAGACAACCCTCCTGATAATGTCTACACTTGCGACATCTACTGCTAAATTATTGCAAAAACTTTCTGCCAGTTCGCTAACTTTTCTTCCTGGTGCATTTTCCATCTTTTCTTATTTTCTCCACTTTTCTTCCTAACAGAACACCTCCATCTAACTTTCCCTCAAACACAAGATAATTTTAGAATTTTTGTTAAGACTCTTTCGTTCTCCACGTCACCGTATATTTAGCCATGTGTGGTTACCACGTGTGTTGCTCCTCTGATGTGAAATTTACGTTCCCCCACTGCCATTTCGCGGTTGAATGAGATTATGTATAGCCTCTTTTAACACGAGAACAGAGAGAAAGAGGGTAAGAGACGCTCGCTCACTCAAGAACGAAGTGGAAGTATAGCTAGTCATACATCATCGTTATCAACAAACTTGAAGTACGAAATGAAATAAAATGAAAAAATAAATTGAGTTTTCTTTTTTAACTATACTCAACTATACTCAAAATTGGCTTTCACCCCTCAGGAAGTTAGTATAAAAACAGTGACAGTAAACTAAATGAATCATATTTTGTAATGCATCGCAAAATCTAAATTTAATGAATGCAAGTTTTCAAACTATAGGCTTGAAAATTCAGTTGCTACGGGCTGCAATCGTATACTACGTCAAATACAGATTGTTCCCGAGTTCTGTAAATTTGACATACGTAAATTCATATTTACCTATGTAAGAATTCCGATATGAGTAAAATTTAGGAACAACCCTTACATCTTAGGAACGAGTAATTTTAATTATTTATTTAGTAAGTGCAAAATATTATTTTCTGTGTTTATTTGTAAAGCACGTTATGTGATTCAGTTTTTGCATTGCAGTAATATTAAATGGTATTTTGTCGATTTCTTTTCGTATTTTTTCATACGTATATGCAACAAATCTTAGTTAGGTTATAGTAAAAAATTGACTTACACAAAGAAATCTGGAACCAGGGACACATCCATGGGTGTGGGTCTACCGGGTACGGACCTCCGCCCCCCCCCCCCCAAAAAAAACCTTCCTAACTCACTTTCTTAATAAAATTATACTTGTTTAACAGGGAAATGATTGGTGTAGAATGAACATTTGATTTTACACTCCATATGTACTCTTTCTCTTATAAAAACAAATTCTAGATTTTTTTCTGAAAATGTAGGTGCAAGTATTTTAGAATTACTTATCGGGTAAAGAATAACGCCTGTTCAATACTTCATAGACGTAGTGGTTTGCAATATTGGACCCCCAATAAAAATTTCTGAGTGCGCACCTGCCTGAAACGATCTATTTACGTAAGTCGATGACTGTGAGGTGAAAATTTAGACTTAAATATATACATATAAGAAATTTGAAATACTACCTGGATTTTCAATATTTTCAAGCTTATAAGAATATATATGCATATAAGAAAACTCTTCGTTAATCATAAAAGAAAATTTAAACAATATATGGAACTAAATCATAGCAAAGTTTCAGTAATTTACTAACCAAATCTCACATATAATTTAAATCAAAGCTTATCTTTTATGTGTTCACTTTAAATTTCTGAGAGTTTCTCATACCTTAAACGAGGTTATAAAGCATATGGTCTAACTATAAGGTAAAATACGTATCGGAAAGTAGGGAAGTTATAGAACAGCAGTCTATCTTCTCTATTTTGTGTTGTACTCTTGTACTGACCATTGGAGCTATTTCTATAAAGGTAATACACGACGTCTTAACGTAGAGAGTTTCTATTATAGGTGTGAACGTACTGTAGTGACAAGAATTAATTGTTGGAGGTGGTAAAGTTTTACGGGTATGTTTTCATTATTTAAATTTAATGAATATAACGTATATTAAATGTATAACTTTAATGATAGAGGCTTGTGTTACGCTTCGATTGTTCGTGTTCATGTGATAGACTCCGTAGAAATTCAATGTACCAGCAAAGACAGACACTTCCAACAGTGTTCTCAATCACCTAATGACGAAGGGGAATTTTTTCGCTACAATAAATTTTCTGAAGATGTTTAAGGTGAAATGAGGATGCAATGTATTCAATATAAAACATGATCTCATCAAGAGTGTTTTGGTTGTAAGAAACTCATAGTTAATAATCTTTATGATTGCTGTTAGTAATTCTGAACTGAATTGGTGTGAAAACTAGTTTGGTATAACCTAGAAATACTAGGGCATATATACATCAATAAGGAAGGATGAGTCGCAAGAACGTTACCACGTATATTGCAATTTAAAGAGAGGATGAATAATATATATTTTACATACTTTTACTTAAGGGGAAGACTAGTAAATATTTTTGAAAAGCTAACAATCTTTCTTTTGCCCGTTTTTCGTAAGTGAAAAGAGATAATGAAATGTAGCTTATCACAATAATAGATAATGTTATTCTACACCCGAAAATAAGAATCGGAAGAATTTTCAGTGTTGCCATCTGTAGAAATTACAGTGTGACCAGAATTTGAATTACCCAAAACTCTAGGTTAAGGCAGCGACTAGGAAAATGAACTCAACGGTAATCGATGACTTATGCTGTCTTTGTTCCTTGTTAACTACTTTTTTTTAATAATATTTATATTTATTTTATAATAATTTGCATAGTTTATTACGCACTTTGATGTTTTTGTCATTGTAATCAGACACACAGACACAGACACACACACATACACCCCCCCCCATATATATATATATATATATATATATACATAAAGTTTTTTAGGAGTTAAGGGGTGACATGCAACATTAATCGAGAATGACTAATAGCGTCGAATTCATGGTTTTCTAAGACACTGAGATGAATAAGAGGGTGAAAGATTTTTAAAAAGCCAAAATGGCCGAGATTAATGTCCAATCCGTAGTTTTCGGGGACATTAAATTGATTGATGGCAATCCAGATTACATTTAAGCCTAAGTTTACACAGTTTAGCTGGCATGGAAATCTTTGTTATTTATTTAATTACTTCACTTGTGTTCACTGCTCTCCGTTATTTATTCATGTCTTTAGTTTAAAATATTTTGCATAAACCTTATTTTTCCCAAGCGAAGAATGGGCATTTCAGTTATTATTATTATTATTATTATTATTATTATTATTATTATTATTATTATTATTATTATTATTATTATTATTATTATTATTATTATTATTAAGTACCATATTCTGCTGTTAGCAGGACCTGGAACTAATGTTTTTCTTTCGGTATCGATTTCGTCGTCTTAGGTGGTGTAGTTATCTTACAGCATCTAGTTTCAGGTTTATAAAAACTATTTTTCTCATTCTTTTTCGGAAGCTACACATGAGGATTTACACTGAGTCATATCATATTGTTCAGCTGAATGAGATCGATCAATTGGTATATTTCTAACCTTTGGACATATTTTTCATTAAGGACTAATAATATTGTAGATCTTTTCTATGTAGAGCCTCCTCATGGCTAAGCGGCTAGTGTACGTTCCTTTGGCGTGGAAGTCCCGTGGTTGATTCTCGGTTGGAGCTCATGTGGTTCGGATCCCACATTAAGCTGTAGGTCCACGTCTTATATAACTTCGTTGCTGAAAGGGACACTAAACTGAAAATCAAGACTAAATTTAAATTCAAGACTAAATTTAAGACTAAATTTAAATTCAAGACTAAATTTATATTCAAGATTAAATTCAAGACCAAAATTAAATTTAAGACTAAATTCAAGACTAAATTTAAATTCAAGCTAAACTGAAAATCAAGACTAAATTTAAATTCAAGACTAAATTTAAGACTAAATTTAAATTCAAGACTAAATTTAAGACTAAATTTAAATTCAAGACTAAATTTAAGACTAAATTTAAATTCAAGACTAAATTTAAGACTAAATTTAAATTCAAGACTAAATTTAAGACTAAATTTAAATTCAAGACTAAATTCAAGACTAAATTTATATTCAAGACTAAATAAAAGACCAAAATTAAATTCAAGACTAAATTTAAATTCAGGGCTAAACTGAAAATCAAGACTAAATTTAAATTTAGTTTCTTTTAAAGGTCAGACTCTAATGATAAACAAAGGGGCCGCGGTAGCTCAGTGGTAGAGTGCTAATCTCTAGTACATGGGGTCCTTGGGTCGATCCCAGCTCGCTCCAAGTGAGCTTAGTGATGAACAAGCAGCATGTGCGTGGGTTTTCTCAGGGTTCTCCCGTTTCCTCCCACTTTCTTCATTCCATCATTTCCTTAATTTCTCATCATCACCGTCTCCTTTAGCCTATCCGCATAATCGTGGGACGTAAAACTTAAAGATTTCATTTCATTCTTTTTAATACTGCCTCATGAGGACAACCAATTGGACTTAACCCATGGATTGAGAACTATTTGATATAAAAGGACCGAAAACAAAGCTCATCAAATCTTATTTAAAGATTCAAAAACCAAGAGAGGACAAAGCGTTTTGAGAGATTAAAGAAACTTAACATTGTACGTGACTTATTATTTAATCGTTCAACAGAGCACGACTGAATGATACGCCTTTCGAACGGAAGTCCCGACGTGACGCAGCTGCAATCAGAGGACGATGCTCCAACTCAACTGTACTCACTCAAGCCGGTTGCTTCACACACTCAACTCTTAAGTTTTATACATTCAATTAAACATATGACTAACAAAGCAAGCATATCAACGATAAAAAGGGGAAGCCACTGAAGTTTTCCGGGTTATTCTGTAAAGCAAAACAATATTTAGAGTAAGTGTATCTATTTTAAATGTTGACATAGTATTACCGAAATGATAAACTTAATTATTATGTCGATTCACTTTTCTAAGCTCCTAACCTCGAGAACCATTGAAGATATTCTATACTTTACTTCAGATTTTACGAGTGAAAAAAGAACAAAAGGGAAAATCACAGAATCTACATTATCATCATCATAGCTATTCTGCCATCGTTGGCAGGTCACTTGCCAACTGAGAAGCTTCCATGTTCCACAGTAGGAATGACCAATTCTGGAATTTTTACCTTCCGGAATCCGGAAAGTAAAATCGAAAAAAATCCGGAATTCGCAAAAATTCCGGATTTCGAAAAAATTCCCATTTCGAGAAAATTCCGGAATTCGGGAAAAAATCGGAATTTATGAAATTCCAATTTCGAAAAAATCCGGATTTTTTCGAATTCCGGAATTTTGCGAAATCCGGAAAGTGAAATTTCCGATTCCCGAAAATAAATTTTCCGGAATACAGATAAATTTTCGGGAAAAATTTTAACCATCCCTACTCCACAGTTTTCCGCTAACCTTCACATACGATTGTTCTGTTTTGATATTATCCATTAATTGTGGATTCCTTCGCCCTCTCCCTCTCTTTCCTACCACCATATCCTCTAGCACACCAACAGTTTCCTCTTAGCCAATGTCCCACCAGTTTCTCTTCCTCTTCTTAATAATATCTAAAACTTCTTTTCTTCCCCATCATTTATAACATCGTTTAGTTTGCTTTCCGTTTGACCCAACTAATTTGCTCCATTTTTCTCTGCATCCACATTTAGAAATATTCCAGTCATTTTTTCACATTAATTTATATTCAAAACAAAATAACTCCTATAAGGCTTAAGATAGTGGGATTCTCACTTTATAGTCCAATAGCCCAAGAATATAAAAAGAAAAAAGTCTTTATAGAACTACCAAAAATTATCGATATTTTAAGGGTGCTTATCAAACCCGTCCCCCATTTTATTTGAAACTTTTTACAGTGTCGTGTGAGATAAAAATAATCCTAATCAAATTAGCTTCGTTTCACAGTGTGAAACCACGGTAGACTTCCAAACTATATTAATTCAATACTCGAACTTGCAGTACTACATCTGTAATTAGTAGTTGGAAAAATGAAATCTTTGAGTTTTACTTCCCACGTTATGCCGGCTAGGCTAAAGGAAACGGTGATGATGAGAAATGAATGAAATGGTGGAATGAAGAAAGCGGGAGGAAATGGGAGAACCCCGATGAAACCCACGCACACCGTGTTTGTCCATCACAAGGTTCACTTGGAGGTGGATGGGATCGAACCCGGGACCCCAAACACCAGAAGTGAACGCTCTACCACTGAGCCACCGCGGCCCCAACTAGTAGGTTGGAATAGAGTAACAAGATCAAAGATAGAACATGTTCCTATTGTTAATTTGAACCATTCTCGATTTGAATAGAGGGTTTAAAGGAGAGGATAGAACCTATTCTTGGGACGCTGAATCAACTGCAATCAACTACTCGGCTTCTCTTAAAATATTTGCTCCATGAAAATCAGTATTGAAACAAGGATAATAATAAATTCAACAACTTCTGTTTTCGATAGAATATTGCGACTTGTTATGGTGTATGTATGTACAGTGGCATCTCGATAACTCGAAACTGAAGTGAATAAAAAAAGAATCGAGTTATCGAGTTTTTCGAGTAACCAGTGTTCGAGTTATCAAACTGGCAACAACAAAAAATCGACTTTATAAACAAAAATGGAACCTTGTACTCAATTATATAACCATAATAAAGTGATTAAAGAAGATAAATAGACAAAAAAAATCTAAATTTGAATTTTTGCATGCAGGACCAACCAAATTCGAGTCCTAGAAAACCCTTATCAAATTTTATTTTTTTGACAATTCTTTAAATTTAAGGAGTATACTAATGTACCCCTACCAAACTTTAAGAGAAGTACATTAATATACCCGTCTTATGAAAGAAAATGGATTCTTTACTCATTTATACATATAACTATACATATGTATAAGGTGACTAGTATTTGGCTAGCTGGGAGCTCCGCCCCCAGATCCCTGCGTTTGCTCTCTCTACAGCCTCACATTTCTTATGTATCAACATTTGCATCAAGACTGAATTTCGAGCATATGCTCTTAATTCTTCCTGAAACTGACCAGCTGGGAGTTTCGTCCCCAGACCCCCGCGTTTCTCAGCCTACGGTCTCGCACCTGTTAAACCCACAATTCTACCATCCTATTTCGACTATCTAAAATATAAGATTTCATATCCCAAAAAACGCCTTTTCAATAAAATTGAAAAAAATTTTTATACCCCTTTAGACCATCTTAAAAACTAAAAAAAATTAAGTTTTTGCAATTTTCCTGTAGATTAGTCCCGGGAGGCTACAATCATGCCATATTTCATCATTCTAATTCTGCCCGAAGTGCCTAATCATTTTCGGGGTGTAGAAAATGTCGTATATAAATAACATGAGAAAGATTTTTCAGTTCACCGTAAAACCACTATAAAGTTGATTTTTTTTTATTTTTGCTGATTTACTTAGGTAACGATAATAAAAACGTACAAGCATACCGAATTTCAAGTTTTTATTACAAGTGCCTAAAATATAAGATTACAGGTCCAATAAAAGGAACATTTTAATAACATAGGAAATTTCTTCGTCCCCCCTTTACACCCCCTAAAAATTAAAAATTGTAACTTTTTTGTAATTTTTTTGTCGGTTAGTTCCGGAAAGCTACAATTCTGTCAAATTTTATCGTTGTTGCCCTGCAGGAAGTGACAATAATTTTGGGGTATATAAGGCATGGGCGTCTCTGGCGGGGGGACGAGGGGAACGCGTCCCCCAATATTTTGAAGTACAAAATATTCAATATTCTATTCTAATTAAATTTATTTACTAACAACAGAATATCATATAAATAATAATTATATTTATTTGGAATATAATATTCAGGCTGTGAAACGATTGTAATCGAAAAATGAAATGAAATGAAATCTTTGAGTTTTACGTCCCACGCTTATGCCGGTAAGGCTAAAGGAGCCGGTGATGATGAGTAATTAATGAAATGGTGGAATGAAGAAAGTGAGAGGAAACGGGGGAATCCTGAGGAAACCCACGCACACGGTGTTTGTCCACCATAAAGTTCACTTGGTGGGGGCTGGGATCGAACCCGGGACCCCAAGCACCAGAGGTGAACGCTTTACCACTGAGCAACCGCGCCCCCTACGATTGTAATCGAAAAATGAAAATGAAATGAAATCTCTGAGTTTTACGTCCCACGCTTATGCCGGTTAGGTCAAAGGAGACGACGATGATGAGTAATGAATGAAATGGTGGAATGAAGAAAGTGGGAGGAAACGGGAAAACCCCGAGAAAACCCACGCACACGTTGCTTGTCCACCACAAAGATCACTTGGCGAGGGCTGGGATCGAACCCAGGACCCCAACGAGTTCTTGATATACCTCAGGGGGTCCGTGAAGATAAGCAGAAAGGTAACAAATATAATCGAAGTTCATCACTTTCTTTGATGTCTCCCCCAAATTTTACATGGCAGAGACGCCAGTAATAAAAGGTGTTCCATATAAATAACATGGGGAAGATTTTTCAGGTTCCCATAATACCACTCTAAAGTTGGAACTTTTTACTTTTAGTGATTTACTTAGGTAACGCTAACAAAATAGTACAAGCGTACCGAACATCAAGTTCTTATTCCAATTCCAAGCAGCTAAAACATGAGATTAAAAAAAGTCGCACTTAAATGAGAGTAGGAATTTTATAATTTCCCTTTAGACCCCTTAAAAATTAAAAATATTCACTTTTAGCAATTTTCCTGTGGTTTAGTTCCGGAAAGCTACAATCATGCGAAATTTCAACTTTCCACGTCAACCGGAAAGGATAAAATAGATGATAATCGTCTCAAATTTGAATTTTTGTCCATTTTCTAGCCGTGAAAAGGAACGAGATGGACCAATCAATCTTATCGAGGTATTTATCCTGGTCCTTTACTACCATACCAAATCTTCAGTTTTTGACAATTTTCAAAAGTTAAGAAATGATCCTATGCATCTCTCTCGAAATTTAAGATGTACCAACGTAATCATTGCCAAAATTTATAGGGGCTGGTCACTATGTACTCCTGGACCATCGCCTCTTGGTCAAAGACCTTGGGTCTTGGGTCCTGAAGTGGACTAAAAAAAAATTTTGCTGACTCAGTTGCACGAACGCCTCCAAATACTACTATACTATTTCTGCTGCATTTGTTGATTGTTCGAAGTTTTAGGGTTTTATATAAATCTCCAAATGGTATTACCTTTTCACTTAACAATAAATTTGTGAAAGGTAAAATTATTCATGAAATATTCGGCAAGCGAACAAATACAGATCTGTATATTGATGTTTTTTGTGAAGATTGCGGTTCCCAAGTTCATTGGTGTGGAGAAAGTAACCGCGCGTCTGCATTGAGGAAGTGGCCGGCCCATTTTCCTTCTAAAACATTCCATTCTAATATGATATCGAAAGCTTGGTGCATTATGTGCAGCTCAGGTTCGTTCATAATAAGGAAATAAACGATAAAGCGTTGCATTAGACAGTGTGTCACGCCTCTCTCTCTCTCTCCTTCTTTCTCTCTGTTTCGCTTAGAGAAACAGAAACGAAAATACTGTTATTAGATCTAAGAGCATCGTGTGTTTATTCAAGCATGACGAAAAGGAAGGTTCCTCAAAAGGAACATTTCTGTAGATTGCTTAGTTCACATTTCTTTAAACCAACACTTCACCAAATTGACATCTCAGTCGTTGTAGTCATTGCAGCAAAAAAGGGTCACTTTCTATCATGAAGCGGAATTATTATTATTATTATTATTATTATTATTATTATTATTATTATTATTATTATTATTATTATTATTATTATTATTATTATTATTATTATTATTTGTAGTAGTAGTAGTAGTAGTAGTAGTAGTAGTACAAAAAGAAGTACATAGTAAAAATTGAACCTTTCAGTTTTACGTCCCATGCTTATGCCTAGACTTGAGAAATGAATGCAATGCTGGAATGAATAAAGTAGAAGGAAACAGGATAACCCCGAGAAAACCCACGTACACGGTGTTTGTTCACCGCAAAATTCACTTGGCGCGAGCTTTATTTGTTTTATTGATTACAATAAAACAAAACAAAAAAAAAAACAGTTCCTCTATAACATGAAATGCAATCTTTCAGTCGCGGTGGCTCAGTGGTAGAGCGTTCACCTCCGGTGCTTGGGGTGCGTGGTTCGATCCCAGCTCGCGCCGTGTGGACTTTGTGGTGGAAAAACACCGTGCTCGTGGGTTCTCTCGGGGTTCTCCCGTTTCCTCCCACTTTCTTCATTCCACCATTTCACTCATCTCTCATCATCACCGTCTCCTTTAGCGTAACTGGCATAAACGTGGGACATAAAATTTAAAGATTTCATTTCACTTTTTCAATCTTTCAGTTTAAAGTCCCAAGTACATGGCCTTTATCGTAAGGGAAACGGATGATTAAGACAAGTGAATGATGATGGAAAAGTTGGTGAAATGAAAATGGAAATGGAAGAACCCCGAGAAAACCCACGGACACGATGTTGTCCAGTACAAACTTAATTGGCCGAGAATCGAACCAGGGACCTCACGCACTAGAGGTAAGCGCTATACCACTGAGCCACCGTACTCCCAATATTAGACTAGAGACACATAGATTGACCCAATCCCGTACGAAGAATTCCATCAAAGGGACAGGGAGCTCAAGGTCTCAAGTTTCTATTGTCTCAGGATTTTTGTATACATATTTCTGGCTTTGTGGACCGGAGTTCGGTACCGGTACCTCTTTAATTTAAGTATCTCCCCAGTTGTCTTATGATGCTGGATCAACACCGGAAAATGTTAGTGCTACCACTGGGACGGAGTAGGACCAACACCACCTAGATTTGAGAAGGCCAGATGGCTGCTACAGTGACGTCACACAATAGGTCTTACCAGCTGAGTAGAGGAGTTCCCCAGTGCTACGAACTTCATAGCTTTCAGAAATGGGAAATTACAATTTAATATTGTGTAGCACTCGTGCTCTATTTGTACCCTTTTACGTGTTCTTTCTTAAACTACCTATATGCCAAATAAGAAGGTGCATCAGTAACATTGTGACTTAAAACCCTAAAAAGGGAAAGAAATTAGAGGAAGTAAAGAATTTTTCCCAGATTGCGACAAATAAGTTACTATTGTTTTCTAGTCAATATTACTGTACTACCATGAGCAAAATAAATGACGCGTCTCTTTATTTTGAAGTTTTTTGAAAATATCTCCGTTTTCTTTATATGTTCGAAATTTCGGAAGGTTTCCCCAGCAGGAAACGTTAATAACAAACCCGTTTTAAATATTTGTGTTAGATATTAGCTTAAAATAAATAAATTAGAAGCAAAAAACATTAAATCGACCGAAATTACGAGAATTACCAACTCTGCTAAAGTGGGAAATTTTCAAGAACTCGAGGGAATTCTACAGTTCAACACGAAGCAACGACATCTATGTCATTGAGAGAAATGCGGATTAAATCTACAAACGAAACTTTCAACGAAACATTTCTAATATGTCTTATTACATGCATTATCTGCAAACTTCAAATATATGAATCTATGCCAAGTATTAGCGTTTAGATAGAACAAATAGTTGAAATTACCTATGGAAAAGGACGAATTGGTAGCACGATCGTAATGAAAAATCATCTTTACCGTATAACATGTACAGTTTGCGTAAGAAAACAAATAGGTCAGTTAGTTAAAGCAACGAGTCTGTATGCCGAAGGTAGCTGGTTCGAACCCCCACAGAGGTGCTACTGTCATTTCTATTACTGTGGTTATTTTATTTATTTTTTATGTGGGAAAGAATCAAATTGTAACATATGTGTAAAACTCATGACAATACCAAAAAAGAAAAAATGTTGTCGCACTTGCATTAGTGTCTCTAATTTTTGTTTGCAAACAGTTTCGTAATTATTTTCCCTGTGCTCACTGCTCACAATATGCTCGCTGGTGTATAACGAATGCTTTCCAGTAAACGTTAATTCTAATTTGGAGATTTTTATAAAGTTTCACAATGTTTATCATTAAATAATCTTCTATCTACTTGTTTGGACATTTTGATAACAGATTTCCCTATTAAATGTTTAATTTTCAGTAGATGTTTCATTACGGAAAAGTTTTACAATGTATTTGTTTTAAATTGAAATTGTTTTGAATTTACCCCATGAGGTAAATAGCCCGAAGGAGGAGAACTGAAGTAGCTGATATTCTACGTAAAAGCAACCTATTGTAGAATGATGATGCTTCTTACCTTCAGCACATAATCTTTACATTAGAGAGTCAGAGAGAAAAATCCTGTTTTTTCCTCTCCTATGACCACCCATCTTAAACCACCTCTACATACCATGGTTCGTCTTACACAATTTCTGTGCTCCAAAGACATTCATATAATAATAATAATAATAATAATAATAATAATAATAATAATAATAATAATAATAATAATAATAATAATAATAATAATAATAATAATAATAATAATTCTGAATATGCCATACAGTGGCGGCGATTGGACGTTAAAAGCGGGGGGGCAAGACATGATCTGAATATTTGTATATCACTGTTAGTTTCCCTGGTTGTTTCCAACAATTTGTTTGACGAAAGGTTGTATAACTAATAGGATACTATCTTTTTCAGTTAAAATACCGTATATCGTATTTTTATATTTTATTAAATAAATTGACAAGAGCAACAGAAGTAGGCACTAGCCCTTTGTATTCTTAAACAACAAAGGTGTAAGAAGAGATTTGATTACTTGCTCATGAACATCTTAAAATTCTGGGGGTCGCGGTGGCTCAGTGGTAGATCGTTCACCTCTGGTGCATGGGGTTCCTGGTCCAAACCCTGCTCCCGCCAAGTGGATCTTGTGGCGGACAAACACCTTGTGCGTAGGTTTTCTCGGGTTCTCCCGTTTCCTCCCACTTTCTTCATTCCACCATTTCATTTACAGTATTTATCATCTTCACCGTCTCCTTTAGCCTAGCCGGCATAAGCGTGGGACATAAAACTCAAAACTTTCATTTCATTTCTTTCTCTTAACATTCTGTCTAGAAAAGTGTGTAATCAGATTATTTAATAACAAATTTACAAAACAAATGAATAGAAAGGATAATATTAATCATAGTAATGAATAATGAGGTATGCTATGTAGAAGTAATATTGAAACTGGGGATTAATGAACAACTTAATTTTTAATTCCACATATGCTTTTAAATGAATGTTATTACTCTTGGAAAATGAAAGCCAGTAAATACAACAAACATTTGCTACGACATTTAAAGCAATACATGTATTTGCTTGTGCAGCTTCTCGAAACATGTTCGTTGCCATTAGGTGCAGTTTTAACTCACTTGGAATACATCAAAACACAACCACACTTAGAATCATTTCACACTCCAGTTATACAAAATAATTCTAAAACCTAGAATTATGTTGAATTTACTAAATCTAATTGTGTATAAACTCGTACACCCCTAAACACACCACTTCACTCGTATATTACACTACAAAACAATGGAAAAGGTAGAAGTTGTTTCTTATTACGCTCTTTTTAATCAATATTCCTTACTTTAGAAAGAAGAAAAGACATTTTAGGAACTGTCAATTTTTGTGCAATTAAAGAATTCCTTGTGAAATACTTTTTTTTTTTTTTTTTTTTTTTTTTTTGCAAATGTTCTCTCAATTAGTTTCAAAGCGGCTGACTAACATATCGAGCCGTTGTAAGAAGGTTGTATAGAAGCAAAACCTTCTAAATTCGTTTTTGAATTTTGGCTGGGAACGAAGAAAAAGTTACGCCCTCGTGTTTTCAGAATTTCTTAACAACTTTTTTGTTTAGTTGTTGATTTCACTCATTTGTATTATTGATCACTAAACAAAAAAATGTTCAACAATTCTGAAGCATAAGGGCGTCACTTCTTCGTTTCCTGACAAAATTGAATAATGGATTTATCAGGTTTTGCTTCTATACCACTGAATTGAAAGTATGCTGGAATTATTGTGCTTCAATAGGTTAATTTTGGGGATGTTTTCCGTGGCAATTAAAACGCAATTCCTGTTGCTTTCTTAACTTCACGGGAAAACAACCAATATATACTCACGCAATGACAAATATTATATGGCACCATTTTTTCTATGAGACCGTAATACATACAAAAACATTACATTTCCAAATGAAACTATATACATTAATGGGTTACTTCAAAAAAGTGGGGGGACAAATGCCCCCTTTGCCCCCCCTAATGCCGCCCATGATACCATACTTACCTAATGTAGTAACCTTAGACATCTTAGTTTAAAATGCTTTCTTTTGTAATAATTTGAGCAACCATGTGGGAGGCGGCACGACTGTTTTTTGCCCCTCTCATTTCCTCCCAACAGACAAGGACAACGTTACTAGTGCTGTTGAATTTTTGTGACATTTGCGGTTTTCGGTTTTTGAGAAAACCGGTTTTTTGAAAACCGAAAACCGCAAAAGCGGTTTTCAAAACCGAAACCGCAAATGCGGTTTTTAAAAACCGAAACCGCAAAAGCGGTTTTCAAAACCGAAACCGCAAATGCGGTTTTCAAAACCGAAACCGCAAATGCGGTTTTCAAAACCGAAACCGCAAATGCGGTTTTCAAGGCCGAAACCGCAAATGCGGTTTTCAAAACCGAAACCGCTGATGCGGTTTTCAAAACTGAAACCGCAAATGCGGTTTTCAAAACCGAAACCGCAAATGCGGTTTTCGAAACTGAAACCGCAAAAGCTCTTTTCGAAAGCGAAAGCCGCCCGAAACCGTGTTTGCGGTTTTATAAGGGATTGTCCTTTTCAAAGCAGAAACAATGTTTGCTGTTTTTAATTACACCTTTTAACAATTGTGAAAGCATCTATCGATCGAGACAAATGTATTGATTTATATGTGTGTTTTAACTTTTTCTTATTTGCTCCAAGGCTATTATTGTAATATGTGCAGCACAGTGCGAAAGGGATAGTTCGATGGTTGTACAAGTGACAGCTAAATTAGGGTTGCCATATTTTAAAATCAGAAAAGTGAGGGGTTCTAAACCGTAAGTATTGATGTGAACTTCTGTGTTACAAATACTGACCTGCGATCCTTAGTACTTTTTTTTTTTTAGTTATTTCTTTGATGACACTTCCAATGTACTTTTCGGCTGCAGGGAAGCAAACTGGATCCCACCTGATTTTTATATATGTTGTAAATTAGACCACAAGGAACACAAATCTGAAGGAATTTTGTCATTTCGAATGTCGGAACTCGAGATATTTGAACATAAATTGACCATGGAAGCAAACTGGACCCCACCTGATTTTTATATATTTTGTAAAGTAGACCACAAGGAACACGTATCTGAAGGAATTTTGACATTCCGAATTTCGGAACTCGAGATATTCGATCATAAACTGACCAGGAAGCAAAAAGGACCCCATTTGATTTTTATATATGTTGTAAATTAGACCACGAGGAACGCGAATCTGAAGAAATTTTGACATTCCGAATTCCCGAACTCGAGATACTAGAACTTATACAGTAGTTTTATGTAATATGTATAAAAGTAACGAAGAAAGTTCTGTCGCTTTTTGACCTATCACTTAGAGCATCGATATGTCACCTAAGACGTACCTGGAAGATCAAAAATAGTACCCATCAGTATCAATGACCTTCTGCCTACGTTCGGGTTGGGCATGGATTCCTTCGCGGTAGAACTTGGTTTGCCGTGAAGCGAAGAAGGTATCAAGTGCATTTAGCACCTCTACTACGGAGTTGAACTGGAGTCCTTTAAAGTGAGTGTCCAAGGAAAGGAACAGGTGATAACAGGACGGTACAATGTCCGGACAGTATGGCGGATGCAATAGTGTTTCCCATCCAAAGCGTAGGATAGTGTCCCGGCTCATTCTAGCTATGTGGGGCATAGCGTTGTTCCGTAACGAGGGAACCCCTTAGCGATTGAGAATTGCTGGCTCCAGGGTTTTGAGTTTTTCTTGAACACGGCTCAACTGCTGACAGTACACAGTTGCATTGATGTTCTGCTCTGACCACCCGGTAGCAGTTCCCGATGCACGATGTCGTGAGCAGTCCACCAAACATACAGGAGGACTTTCTGCTGCATTGCTGATTTAAGCTGTTTTGGAACCGGTTCGTGGGATTTTAACCAATGATGATGACGCCGTGGAGCTTCGTACAGGACCCACTTCTCAACACATGTCAACATCCTGTCCAGAAATGGCTCCTTCCTCAGACGAGACAGCAAAGAATCACAGGTGTCTGCACGCGTAGCCTTCTGGCCCGGAGACAAATCATCTGGGACACATAGACCCAACTTGTAGTGCTTCCCAAATTGATGGAGGTGCTGGAGAATGGTTTCTCCATTAACATTGAATGTTAGCCCCAGTTCCTCACATGTCTGTCCACTGTTCGGCACCCTCACGAAAGGCCTGAGGTATCTTCCGCCCCGCTGCAGTGGCGTTTGATCCAAGTTTGAACTCGTACAGCATACACGCCCTTATGATGCTCTGTGGAGGTTCCATATTCACTCCGTCCTTACACAAGTTCACGATGTAACTGAACTGCCACAACCAGGTAGAATGTTGGATATACCCATACCAAGAACTGACCTTCGCCTTATCTCCATTCGCACTCAACTCACGGTATGAGGGTCAATTGAATATAGACCTCCACAAAAAGCGACAGAACTTTCTTGGTTATCTTTATATATCTCACAGGACATAATATGTTTCGTATAGAGAATATTGTGTTTTTTCATATAGATAGATAGCGTCTATATTAAACTTTAAGTTTTAATATCTCGAGTTCCGGAGGTCGGAATGTCAAAACTACTTCAGCTTCGTGTTCCAGTTTACAAAATATATAAAAATCAGGTGGAGTCCGGTTTACTTCCGTGGTCACTTTATGTTCGAATATCTCGAGTTCCGAAACTCGGAATGTCAAATTTCCTTCAGATTCTTGTTCCTCGTGGTCTAATTTACAAAATATATAAAAATCAGGGGAGGTCCAATTTGCTTCCCTGCATCCTACGTTTCAAACGAAACAGTTTTCCAGAGTGTACATTTTGCTTCAAACTGAGTTCTGCCCTGGCTAAGAAACGTAAATTCGCTTCTATAAGAGTCTTGGAATTGTCGTTCGGCATTCTTTGTAGCTTGTGAAGGCATGAATAATTCAAGTATGTTTGTTACAACATCTACAAACGAATATTCATTCGTATAGAACCTCCAATACATTTCATTAAAAACACATGAACTACACAAAGAAAACCATTGTGCATTAGAGCAGATCTCTTATTAGCAAATAATTCTGCACACGTGCACTGCTCAGATAGCCCAGAGCCTGAGCCTGAGCGCGAGTCCAAATTTAACTCAATCGCGATTGAGATTGTCAGAGATGTAGTGGTTTACGTTGAATATACCATACCAACACTTTATCAACTAAGTCCTCTTAGATTTTTCTCCAATCCCAAAAAGCGGGTGGTTTTTCGTGATTAAGATATGTTTAAGCGGGAGACGAATATAGAACCTGAAAATCGGGTGGTACCCGCTAAAATAGGGTAATAAGCCAACACTAAGCTCAATAGAAATAAGGTATATCCCTATTTAAGATCACTACACATGCAACTCATGAAATTCAATTTGAAATATCATCCACTTAGACTGACATCTTTTATATTATTATTACTCTTTCCCCTTGTTTTAAAAATAGTACTGCCACTCTTTCTTTTGTTAACAAAAAGGTACCACCTCCCTTTCTTAATAAAAAAAGAAAGAGAAAAGGAAGAAAAAATCTCTATCTCAATACACAATTTTATTGTTGATTTGTTCCCACTCCGATAAATGTGAATGTTGTGGTTTTGCATGTGTTGACTGGCTTCTTATCGCAAGTCCCAGACACCTGCAGTAGTTTATACGTGAAGGAAACACCGATCATATTTTATTCTGTATCTTTTTACTTTCCAATAACGATAGCCGTGCCTCTTTGAGAAATTGCAACTTATTTTTTTTATTCTGCCAATTGTAAAAGTATATTCACCAAGAATTTTCCTACACTTTAAGACATTTTAAGAAAAAATACCTTCTTTTCCTTCTGCAAATTTTGATCATTTTTTTCCCTACGCCGAGGGAAATTTCCCTCCATCTGGCAACTGTGAGCCGGAGTGGGGAAAGATTCTTAGCTGTTTTCTCGTCGTTACTTGATATTAGTGTGACATTTGCGGTTTTCGGTTTTTCAGAAAACCAATTTTCTGAAAACCGAAAACCGCAATACGGTTTTCAAAACCGAAACCGCAAATGCGGTTTTGAAAACCGAAACCGCAAAAGCGGTTTTCAAAACCGAAACCGCAAATGCGGTTTTCAAAACCGAAACCGCAAAAGCGGTTTTCAAAACCGAAACCGCAAATGCGGTTTTCAAAACCGAAACCGCAAATGCGGTTTTGAAAACCGAAACCGCAAAAGCGGTTTTCAAAACCGAAACCGCAAATGCGGTTTTCAAAACCGAAACCGCAAAAGCGGTTTTCAAAACCGAAACCGCAAATGCGGTTTTGAAAACCGAAACCGCAAAAGCGGTTTTCAAAACCGACATTTCGGTTTTATGAAATTTCACTTTTTTCAAAAACCGGTTTTCGGTTTTTTCAAAAACCGATTTCGACAGCACTAAACGTTACTGACAAACAGGGACAACGTTACGTAATTTCTGATAAGCAGGGCAGACAAAATGAATAAGAAAATATATTTATATCACCCTCTCCCCGTTCATGATTGGAATATCACGTAGCATTTTTAATTCTACTGAAGATAACCCTGTGCGGTTAGGGGTAAGTAACTAAAGAGATACCTAATACATAGCTCCCCTTGATTGTAATATTACCGCTTCTTTATTTGTTCGAGGGAGCTCCTACACAACCAAGGGTAACAAAAAGAATAGGAAAAGTGTCTATTGATTCTAGTGGCTGATCCAGCACGGATTCCTGAGTGGGGGGGAAGCGGTGAAGTGAAGGATTCTTTTGTTGATATGAAGCTGTCACAAATTACCACTTAACTAAACTAAACATAATGGTGTGGTTAACCGGAATCCAGTCAGTTCAAATTGATGTAAAAGTTAAATTTTTTACTTCATATTAAAGTTTTGGTTTCAAGTGAGAATTTCAGTCCGAGTGGTCAATGATCAAATCTTGGGGGGCTTTTCGGTGTAGAGGCTATGACCCCCTTATGGGAAAAGGCAAAAATATTAAAATTCTTAAAACTTTCGAAGTTTTCGTCTATTTTAAAGGAACTTTTGGCTTCATATTCAAGTGTTTGTTCCAAATGACAATTCCAGTCCGAGTAGACAATGATCAATTCTCGGGGGACTCTGCAATGTAGGAAAAATAATGACGTCTATATCGTGATCCTGTTGGTGACATCACGAATCATGACGTGAATATAGCACAAAATAAACGATAAACGCTGTCGGCTCTCGTAGCTGAGTCAGCTAGCGCAGCATGCTAGTAATCAAGATTGGTTTTGGCGTGGGTTCAAATCCTGACTAGGGACGATTATTTTTTTAAAAAGTTTATAACACTTCTTTCGTTAAAAAAAAAAAGATTTAAAATAATATTCAAAAAGTGATTTAACAATTATTTTTTTTTAATTTTCGTTAAAATAAGTTGTACTATACAGTTCCACAGATCCATAGCGAAGTTAGTAATAAAAATAGTAGTAGAAACGGGTTACAATGCAATTCAGCATTCATTTGTTTCCGTGCGATGTTGCCAAACGTAACTTGCTTACAATGCTTTCTGGCTAGGCCTTAGTGTGTTTCGAAAATATGCTTGTGTTCGGGATGAAGTTCCAAGGTTAAGCATTGACTATAAGTTTTTGTTATTAATATACCTTCTAATAATATTGGCAGTGGACAAAAGTTGGACCGTGTTGAAGCTTTTTGCTCCTAATTTAGTTATTTTACTTTATTATTTAACGAATATATTGAAAATATCTTTGTCAGCAAGCACGTATGCAGGAATTTATTTCGGGAGGGGTCCAAAGTTATCTGGGGGTCCGACTTCAATATTAGGATAAATTATAATATTTTTTTTAAAAAAATAACCCCCAAAATTAGGTTAAATTTACAGAAAAGTTGGGATTTCAGAGGGGGTCTGGACCCCCTGAACCCACCCCTAAATGCGTCCTTGTTTTTCAGTAATGTTTCCTCATTTTGAAACCCTCAGAAACTTCGAATATATAAAGGAAAACGAGTTATTTTCGATAAAGTATCACTTCAAGGAGACGCGATATTTTTTATTGCACATGGTGGTACCCCAACTTAACAAGGGCAAGAATTCCTTTACTTTGGTTCTCTGCAATTGCGCTGTATCGAAAGGTTAGGTTTGTAATATATACTCCTAAGAACAAACGTGTTTGCCAGAGAACGGTGATACTGAACAGAGCTCCACAGAAATGCATGCTGAACTTTCGTTATAGCTACCCTTTGGTGTTTTTTGCCCTCAAGGTCAATCGAGTGGTGATTCAGTTCAGTCCCTGTTCTTAAGCTGTGTTCGTATTACTTCGAACAGTTTTGACGTGTGTTTTCCAACCACCATATCAACAGACAATCAGGGCAAATCATAGCATACAATACATTTAAGCAAGTATATATGTCGCGAAATTATTTCACATATTACCCAAAGACACTTTATATATGAATCCATACATTTATTTATATAGGTAAAGCAAAGAGTGGAAATTACCTATCGAAAGAATAAATTAACAGCACGATCATAATGAAAAGCATGCCTCGTAATATAACAGACTTCTTTCGCGTAAGAAATCGAAACTCAGTTGGTCAGAGCAACTAGTCTGTACGAATTAGGTTGTTAGTTGGAGCCTAATACGAGTAAGAGTTTTTTTTACTATTGTTTTTCTCTTTTTTTATGTGAGGAAAAATCAAATTGTAACATCGCGATATCAAATGTATTTGGTTAGGTAACTTTGTCTTAGCTAAACTTTAAATATCAGTAACTGTCGAAATTATTTTACTAACCCATCAGTTACTGAACATTTCAAACACCAGTCGCATAACATGAAGGTTAACCTCACGTCCGCAGCCCTTAGTTATGCGTCCATACTTTCATGGCCGGACCTTGGGCGGGGCAAGAGTCAGAGGGACGCCAAAACGAGCCTCAAAAAGTAAATTTTATAATGTGTTTCCTACTGACTTTTTTGGTTTATATTCTTGTAAAGTAGCGGCAATTACATAATCTTTTTCCATTTCACCATGGAAGAAGAGTTTCATAGCACTAAGGGGACTGTATCGACAAATTGAGAGATGGCATGTAGAATAAAGAGTGGAGGGGGAGTAAGTATTGTTTGTTTCTTTGCTTGAGTTTAGCGTTCCACAGTTATGCCTTAATGGCCAAAGGAGATGTGGATACTGATTATAGTGAAATCCGAACCACGTTTATCGTTCAACAGTAACCCACCGGGAATTGGACCCGGGACCACAGAAGGCAGGCATGCTAGCCACTAGACCAAGCTGGAGGGGGGGGGCGTTGTTCGTATTGTTTATAGCAGGCCATATTTTTTGTGAAGTTTTCCTAGGTAATGAATGTCTTTTTGAAAAAATGGGTTTAAACTATTAAAAACACTAGGATAAAATGTAAAATATAGGCTAATACTAGGGGGGAGGGCGCCATAAAGTCACTTTGCCCAGGTGAAAATTTGGCCTGGTTCGTCCCTGCGTACTTTCTATATATTTTTTGACTTTGCAGCTTGTGCGGTCCCCACGCCACAGGGTTGTGGGGGCGCCATTTACGCCAATAATAATAATAATAATTATTATTATATGAATATCTTTGGAGAGACGAAATTATGTGACACGAATCATTACATGTAGAGCTTTAAGATGAGTGGTCAAAGGGGAGGGGAAAAAAAGGATTTTTCTCTCTGACTCTCTAACGTAAAGATTATGTGCTGAAGGTAAGAAGCGTCATCAATCTAAAATTGGTTGCTTTTACGTAGAATATCAGCTACTTCAGTTCTCCTCCTCCGGGCTACTTACCTCGTGGGGTAAATTCAAAACAATTTCAATTCAAGACAAATACACTGTAAAACTTTTCCGTAATGAAACATCTACTGAAAATTAAACATTTAATAGGGAAATCTGGTATCAAAGTGTCCAAACAAGTAGATAGAAGACTATTTAATGATAAACATTGTGAAACTTTATAAAAATCTCCAAATTAGAATTAGCTTTTACTGGGAAACATTCATTATGCACCAGCGAGCATATTGTGAGCAGTGAGCACAGGGAAAATAATTACGTAACTGTTTACAAACAAAACTTAGGGACACTAATGCAAGTGCGACAACATTTTTTTCTTTTTTTTTTTTTTTTTGGTATCGTCATGAGTTTTACACATATGTTACAATTTGATTCTTTCCCACATAAAAAATAAATAAAATAACCACAGTAATAAAAATGACAGTTGCACCTCTGTGAGGATTCGAACCAGCTACCTTCGGCATACAGACTCGTTGCTTTAACTAACTGAGCTATTTGTTTTCTTACACAAATTGAACATGTTATACGGTAAAGATGATTTTTCATTACGATCGTGCTACCAATTCGTCCTTTTCCATAGGCAATTTCCACTATATGCTCTATCTATACGTTAATACTTAGTATAGATTCATATATTTGGAGTTTGCAGATAATGCACGTAATAAGACATATTAGAAATGTTTCGTTAAAAGTTTCGTTTGTAGAATTAATCCACATTTCTCTCAATGACATAGATGTCGCTGCTTCGTGTTGAACTGCAGAATTCCCTCGCGTTCTTGAAAATTTCCCACTTTAGCAGAGTTGGTAATTCCCGTAATTTCAGTCGATTTAATGTTTTTCGCTTCTAATTTATTTATTTTAAGCTAATATCTAACACAAATATTTAAAACGGGCTTGTTATTAACGTTTCCTGCTGGGGAAACTTTCCGAAATTTCGAACATATAAAGAAAACGGAGATATTTTCAAAAAACTTCAAAATAAAGAGACGCGTCATTTATTTTGCTCATGGTAGTACATTCCCCCCCCCCCAAAAGTTTATCGTTCTGTTATAAGCATAAAAGTATCGTTAGTGCAAGCGAAAGTAAATATCATGACTTCACGTTACTTGAATAACATTCATGACAATCACAATATTCATAATCAAATATAGTAAAAATGGATGATTTACAAAATTAGAGAGAAAGATCAAAACATCTATTGTAATTAAGATACATCACAACAAATACATGCTACTTGAAATTAAGTAAGAAATTAAAGCATTACGACTCCTAATAAGGTGAATTAAATTCTGTAACTCAGTTTTATTGAGGAATGGTTTGTAATTTTATACCAAGTAGATGCTTCAAACCATTCTTTTTCTTTTCAATTTTCATGCAAAAATTTTACTATTCTGTACTAGCACTAGTTCATTTTGTGCACTAATAGTCACGGCAATTTTCAACATTGTTAATTAATATTATGAATACCCATAAGAGACGACATACACTTTGGAGAAAGCGTTTGTTCTTAACACATTCTACACTTTTAACAAAATTCAATATTGCTCAAATGCATACTTATACAATTTTAAATACATGCATTAATACAACACATAGTCAATATGAACGACATTAAAAATATCTTCATTTTCTGAGAAGATCATAGGAAAATTTAATAACAATTTTTTATAACGTGGCTAAGCGATTAGCGTACGCGCCTTTGGCGTGGGAGACCCGAATTCAATTCCCGGCGGGAGCTCATGTGGTTCGGATTCCACGTTAATCAGTAGGTCCACATCTCATATAGCCTCGCTGCTGAACGTGACGCTAAACTAAAATCACCTCACCTCACTTTTTTATAAACCAAAATCAAGACTGTATTTTCTTATTACAATATTATTTCTTATGTTTTTGATCTCTTTGAAACTTTCTTCCGTTCCTAGTTTTAAGTTATTTGAAAAAACCTAAACCAATGAAAAAAATGCTATCGAAGAGGATCACTATTACTTATTATAAACAGCAACAAATTTCATTAAAATGGGAATATCCGCATGTGGGTCTTTTATTTTTTAAGAGAATAATAAAACCTGAAACTAAACTAGAATATACATAACGCCAGTTTAATAGTAAAATGAAAATTATCTACTAAGCATCAATTGTTTGCTCCAAACCCAGATCTGTCGAATGAAACTTAGTTGGTGGACCTATATATTCCTGGTAAGAACCCGAGAAATTTCACATGGAAGAGGGCTCAATTATTATTAATCAAAATAGTATTGGATATATTTGATCAGTCTTATGTAATTGGAATTTCTCGCTTACTTTATGGAATGTTATTATTACACCAGGCAAACCTAAATTTGGTATGTTTTTTCATAAATTTAAAGCCTATAATGTTTGAATATTATAATTTGATGTTGAACGTTATGATTGCAGTACATTTCATCCAATCATATTTAGGTATAATGATTTAATTCCCAAATAAGAGCTGCAGTCAGATAAATGGATTCTAATTGAGTAATGTGTGGTTAGTCAATACCACTCAGAGAGAAGGCCAATGGTCTGTGCGATAACACCATGTAATGTCCTACTTCCATTACATATTTATTGTATGTACACTCATGTCCAAAACTATTCTCGCATGTCTATAAATATGTTGTTGTAGGAATATAATTTGATAACAAATTCACCCGATATTTCTTATACTGTTAGTATGTGTATAATCGGCAAAGACATGTATGTGGCAAATTTCGTTACTACAAAATTATTTACGTACAATTTATTTACTACAAAAGAGCAGTAAATAAGAACAATAAAACAAGAGTAAAACTTTCTTGACCATTTAGCAACATTATGTTTTATTCATTCTAATTTTCATATTTATAATTCTTTCCTTTGAAATTTACCACAAATATACATTTCCCGATTATTAACATAGTATCAATATTAAAAACACCCTGCAAAAATCATTATCAAATTATATTCTTATAAGAAGACAGTTATAGATATGTGACAATCATTTTGGACATGAATGTACGTAACAGGAAATTACTTGCAACTACTAGCTATTATTATTATTATTATTATTATTATTATTATTATTATTATTATTATTATTATTATTATTATTATTATTATTATTATTATTATTATTATTAAGTGAAATGAAATCTTTTAAGTTTTACGTCCCATGGTTATGCCGGCTAGGATAAAGGAGACGGTGAAGATGAGAAATGAATGAAATGGTAGAATGAAGAAAGTGGGAGGAAACAAGAGAACCCCGAGAAAACCCACGAGCACGATGTTTGTCCACACAAAGTCTACACGGCGCGAGCTGAGATCGAACCAGGGATCCCAAGCACCGGAGGTGAACGCTGTACCACTGAGCCACCGCGCTGAATTGTAGTCTCAGTTTCTCACATGTCTGGCCACTGTTTGACTCAATTGCTGCCTGAACATCTTCATTTTGTACACGTGTTGGTCTTCCGGCACGTGGTACGTCTTCGAGTGTTTCGTCACCGTCTGTAAACTTGTTAAACCACCGCTGCATTGTTCGCGTAGTCACGACACACCAAAGGCCTGGTATATCTTCCGCCTCGCCACAGCAGTGTTTAACCCCAGTTTGAACTCGTACAGCATAATGTTACATCCCTTATGACGCTCTGTGGAGGTCCCATGTCCACTCCGTCTTTACACAAGTTCACGGTGTAACTGAACTGCCACAACATTTTACTATGTTGGATATACTCACACTAACAACTGACCTTTGCCTTATCTCCATTCGCATTCAACTCACGGTGTGAGGGTCAATCGAACAGAGACCTCTACAGAAAGCGACAGAACTTTCTCGGTTACCTTTATATTAGTCTTCTGGCAATTATGCATAGCATAGTTTGGAAGTCGAAAACCGCTTAAGCACATTAGTCAATCAGGACTCTTCTTTGATATATGGAGGGCTTGGATTCATCAATCAGTCAATCAGGACTTTTCTTTGATATATGGAGGGCTTGGATTCATCAATCACCCAATCAGGACTCTTGTTTGATATATGGAGGGCCTGGATTCATCAATCAGTCAATCAGGACTCTTCTTTGATATATGGACGGCTTGGATTCATCAATCACCCAATCAGGACTCTTGTTTGATATATGGAGGGCCTGGATTCATCAATCAGTCAATCAGGACTCTTCTTTGATATATGGAGTGCCTGGATTCATCAATCAGTCAATCAGGACTCTTCTTTGATATATGGAGGGCCTGGATTCATCAATCAGAGAACCAGGACTCTTCTTTGATATACGGCGATACATTGATTCAATCAATCTATGTAATTTAAAATTTTTCACCTTACATTACTATCCTTTTCCTTTCAAAATAATTTGATAATAATGTTATAATTTCTCTCCGTAATTTATAATTTATTTTCACTGAAGAAACTAAATGAAATATTTAGTTCAACGTCGCACGTTTATGGTCACTGAAAGTAAATTATTTTGAATTAGTTGAATGAAAATATGGGAGGAAATATGAGAAACCCCACGGATATGACTTCCACCACACACTCATTTGGCTTAGGATTGAACCAAAGAGATCCTTCCAGGGATTGAGTTTTTTTTAACCATACTTGACAGGCACAGGGACACTGAACAACGAGAATCAGTGTTGTCCACGAGACAACAGGTATCTTTTGAAATTGGAGGCGAGACAAGGAACTTCACAACTCTCGTCGGCAACACTAGTTTATCCAACCCAAACCTTACATGTCAAACACTATTTTAGTGTCACGTAAGTCAATACTATAAAAACTAGAAATTAATGAAGTTATTGCAGGAACACAATCAAAAGTGTTTATCAGCTTTTAAAGACGTAAAAATCATTACACAACGCACTGCAATAATAAATATGGTCTAAATGTTGTTTTTATTACATCCTTCATGGGTTTCTCGTGAAGCGAAAGATTCTGATAACTTCTAAATGAAATTGAAAAAATAATCAGGCGCTTTAAATTTTGTACATAAATTTACAAAACGCGGTGAGACAAGAAAAAACTTGATTTCTCGAATTGTCTCGTCTCATGCGAATACTATTAAGGATACTTAAAAAAAAAAAACGTCAGTGAGATTCTTGGGAGGCACAGTGGTTCAGTGATAAACTGCTTACCTCTAGTGTGTGGAGTTCGTGATTCGATCCCCTGCTAAGTAAGTTTGTGCTGGATAACATCGTGCCTGTGGGTTTTCTCGGGGCGCTCCCGTTTCCTTTCACATTCTCATTCCACCAATTCTTCCATCGTCATTCACTTGCATTAATTATCTGTCTTCCTTATCCTAAACGGCATATTCGTGGAACGTTAAATTGAAAGATTTTATTTTTTCATCTGAGATTCGGAGCCAGAATAAATTGTGCTTCATACTTAACAGCCAAACGGCTTATTCTACTCTAGTGTGGCCAACGGGCCACGAAGAGGCACTATATATCATTTAAGTTCTAATAATGCTAAGGAACGATTCATAATTAACTTAACTAGCAGAATACCCGTTCTTCACATGGAAGAAAACGTTTCATTTTGGATATAAAGGGGGTGAATTTGAATTTAAACGACATCGAAGTGTCAGTGTTCGTCTCAGCGACCCCGAAAACTATGGATTCGGCACTAATATCTGTCATTTTTAAATATTCCCCTCCCGCTCCCCGACGTTGTACCGTCAAAGCGAAATTATAAACATCATTCCAGGCCCGAACCTCATCTACCTTGAAAATTTGATTGAGATCAGTTGGATGGTTTAAGAGGTATGAAATTACAAACATAATCACTTTAATTTTTATACACAGTATAAAGAAGAAGATTTAGAGCAATATTTTTGAAAATGTATATTATATTTGCTATATTGGAAGTACTAATCAATCAAATACGTGAAACAAAAGCAAACTATGGGATTTCAGAAAACATGGGCGTTGTAGTTATTATACAGGATGTTGGCGGGTGGAGGAAATATTAAAAGAAAAAGAATAATGTTACACATGGTTTCAGCGGAGCCTATTTAGTAGAAGGAAGGTGCCTGGGGCCATCAGGAAGCAACCAACTCCCATTATATTTTGGAAGATTTATCTTTAACGTCTGTTGGTTGTTATTAAGATCGATAACTGAAGAGGAACAGTAAACAGTGAAAGGCTGACCAAGAGTACGGTAGTTTTCAAATTATAGTAATTGTCAAATTGACTACAGTAGTAAAAGAAAGGGAAAATAAACATTCGATGTCAGTGACATTACTCGAGAAAGTAATGTCATTCCACAATGAGAACAGTGTTTTTAAAGTCGTGTTTTATTTTATTTTTTTAAATAAAAGTGTATTATGTATTATTTTTGATTTTATTAAATACGTTCAACTTTGAGTGTGCCGCCAAAGCTGTTTCAAGTTTATTCTTTTGTTCCTCCCATATTGCAGGAATACTTGGAGAACGAACTTTCCTCTGTAAAGGGTTGTTTTCCGCAACTTTTCACCTAGTATCTTCCTCAGAGTTTTATTTACTTTCGAGTCACGATAGCTGAAAAAAAGTGTGTGTTAATCGCGAAAAAAAAAATAGAAATTTCAACTGATTTCATGGTCCCTCTTCTGGTATTACTCTGTAGTTTCCCGTGTATGTGAGTCGACATTCTTGATGATTTGCTTCTATCTTCCTCGATTCAACACATCATCCTCGATTAACTTCTTTTCTCCTAAATGTATACAGGGTATTACAAACCTGTGTCATAATATTTTGGGAACAGGGTTCTCACACTGGATGGCCAGAACCGGTTCCTGGTGGAACCGGTTTTCGGGTCTGAACGGATCCGGTTCTAGAAGATCCAATTCCGGAACCGTTTTTTCGGATCCAGGTGTGGAACCGGTTCTTCAAATCCAGGTCTAGAACCGGTTCTTCGGATCCAGGTCTGGAACCGGTTCTGAAAACAGAACCGGTTCCTCGCGGAACCGGTTCCGCTGGAACCGAAACTTTGTGACCATCCCTACGCTAAACCCGAGCTGCTGGCAAGCTGTGAACAGTATGCTAGATGAAATGGTGGAAGCGACAGGCAGACGCCCAGGCGGCGGCAGCTTCTCTCATTTGGCTAAATAAACTGGGTAACTGGCAAACTCATTGGCTAACCAGGCAAACTGGCCAACTCATTTGGCTAAACCCCCACTGGTTCCAAAATTTTTTTCTGGGGGCACAAGCGGGTCTGGGCGGAAAGGCACAAGCGCATGGTCCTCTTTGCATTATTTTTGAAGGTGAACTTTGTGCCTCCTTTACGGGTCTTTGGAGGCTTTCGGATAGGAACCGGGTTTTCGGATCCAGGTCCGGAACCGGTTCCAGAACCGGCTCTGAAAACCGGATCTCCGAGAACCGGTTCTGAAAACCGGATCTCCGAGAACCGGTTCTGAAAACCGGATCTCCGAGAACCGGTTCCGCCGGAACCGGAACTTTGTGGCCATCCCTAGTTCTCACATCAAAATGAGAGAAAGAGTTCATATGGACCTACGCTCAAAAGTAGATAGTTTCGGAGTTATAGGATGCCGAAAACGTAGAACATATGAACTCCGCTCTACAACAGAGCGGAACAACAGAGTGGGAAGCTACAGTAAACTTTGTTGTAAGTTCATAGCTGCACTACTATGGGACCTATCGTAGTCGGGTCAAGACATCACTGAGGAACAGGTGAACTATCCAGATATTCATATTTAAGAATGCTCGAGTATCTACTTGCATACCAATTTTTAAGAGAGGTAGGTGGAGAGTGATCAAGTACTCCCAAACAACCTCTCTAAAACTGATTGTGCAAGTACTGGAGGTTCTGGAAGATATGTATTTGGATAATTCACATACTAGTTTCTCAATGATGTTCTGACCCAACCATGATCGGTTCTATAATAATGGAACTATGGACCTTTAAACTTCGTTTTTTCACGTTTTCGGCAGCCTATAACTACGAGACTATGCACTTCCGACCAGAAGTCCATATGAACTTTTTTTTTCTTATTTTGATGTGAGATATGTATTTCCAAAATATTGTGACAAATTTTCGTAACACCCTGTAGTCACACAATCTACTCATCTTTTTTGATCTTCTTTTTCTTCTTTTGCCATGTACTTCTGTCCTTCCCACTCTGTTGTCGACGTTACCATCATTTCTCCTCATAACATGACACATACCTCGGGATCCGGGCTTTTTTGGGGTATTTTTTAGACTTTCAGTCAAGCAGCTACTGCATCGTCACTATTTATCCTAGGATCATGGTTCATACCTCATTCCCTTCAGAATGGAGCTGGCTTTCAAATGATACCACTTGCATGCTCATACCATATACCAGGAGAGGGAAAAGTGATGTCAAAGGGAAAATTTCGAGGGAATTTTTTTCACACTTTGGGCTCCTCTGGGCTCCTGTGTGAACGTAGAGATCTCAAAAAATCTGATAAATAGTACTTGGTATACTGAATGTGTGTGCCAAATTTCAAGTTTCTATCTTGAATACTAAGGGCGGGAGAAATTTTATCAAGAATTCCCACAATGCCCCAAATTACCACAAAACACCATGATCTCGGGTAAAAAATTTCCTGAGACATCTCTATTTACCCTAGGACTATAATCCGCCAATCATTCTCTTCAGAATAGAACTGCCTTTCAGGCGGTACCATTCACATGTCTCCATCATGTATCTAAGGCGGGAAAATCCCGAAGAAAGGGATTTTTTGGTAAAAATATCCCTTTTTTTTTAACTTTTTGCCCCTCTGGATCCCCCCTGTTTTAACGCAGAAATCTGAAAAAAAAATTGGTAAATACTACTCGGTGGACTGAATGTTTGTACAAAATTTCAATCTTCTACGTGCAAAAATAAGCCCGCCAAAAATAATGAACATAGACGAAAAAGAAAACCTATAAAAGAAAATATATATTTAAAATTATGACGTCATCACCTATGTCTCGACGCAGGAAGGTGTGAAACCATACGTAAGGTCTTCTACAATGCCTCTGGACTTGAAAACCAACAAACAAAAAAAAAAAAAAAAAAAAAACGGACGAAAAAGCTCAAATAGGAGAGTTATAACGTAATGTACCATGAAACACCCGTATGGTACAAATTGTACCATAAGTACCCCAAAGGGATAATCTTCTCTCTCATACATTCTTCGACAATCGCTGCCTGTTATTCTTCCATTTCTGATCGTACCCAACCTGGCAACATCACACATCCATCTGAGCATTTTCATTCATATATATCTTCTATTGCACTTCCTTGATTGTTCAAGTTTCTGCTCAGTATAGCATTGTGGATTACATTACGGTCTTGTAGGCTCTTTCTTTTACCTTGACACTAATTCTTTTATCACAAAGAATACCCGACATCTTCCAGTTCACCCATCCAACCTTGTGGTCTATTTCCGCATCTAAACTCCCATCCTTATTCACAATGGATTATATTTACTTTCTTTAGATCCTGTTCTTCTATCTGTACAGTTTCCTCTTCATCTCATCCGAAATTCATATATTCTGTTGTCTTCACAGAAAAAGTTATTTCTGTGTTTGTCAATTCGTTCATTTGTCCCCATTTATGTGCATCCATCTAGAAACTATGTCGCTCAGCATATCTGTACTGAATTTTAAACTAAATTTTAATTTTTAAACTTTAAAATGTAGATTTTAATAAGATTTTTCACCGGATTTTTAAAATAATTCTTTCCTACCTCCCAAAATAAAGGTAATTTACTGAAGAGCGAAGAAAAGCACTATTTTCTCGAAAATGGCTCAAACGATTTCGTTTACATTTCGTATATCAATATTTCATTAATAACCCTATATTATGGTATAGGTGATAAGGTTATTAATTAAATATTAATTTATCAAATATGAACAATATCGTCTGAGTCATTTTAGAGAAAATCTTCCGGGAAAACTCACCGCTAAGAATAAGCTACTTCTGGTATATTTTTTCACGAAAAATAACTCATGCCATATTATCAGATTATTGGAATGGAATGCTTATTTATGAAATATAAGCAAAATCACTTAAATAGATTTCGAGAAAATCTTCCGAAAATAAGTTACAGCCAAGAATAAACCGCCCTTTATAGATTTTCCTGAGAGAAATGACTTATACTATAGTATAGGGTTGTTCATGAAATATTGATATATATATATATATTTAAAAAATAAACAAAATCGTTGGAGCTTTCGAGAAAATAATATTTTTGAATTTTCCCCCCTTCTGTAAGCTACCCTTAATTTTGGGAGTAGGAAGGAAATTTGAAAAAAAAAACTCTGGAAAACCCTTTAAAAACTTCGGCCTTATGCAGAGTCGTTCTGACCCATGATTAGTGTCATAATAAAGAGTTCGACTAACATGTTTCCTGCAGTAGTCAGGCCTTTAGTATGACCCTAATCATACTTCAAATGACTCTACATAAGGCCCATTAAGTTTTAAATTTGGTACGGATACATTGAATGGCGAATGAACACATTTACGTTGGGACGGACAGACATACATCCAAAAATAACTTTTTCGGCTTCTAGTGAGCATAAAAACGTGTTAAGGGGTACGATTTAGATTTCTGGGTTTTCGACATCTATGGCCATTTAGCCCGTCACGTTTGAGGGATGACGTCCCTCGGCGAGCACACAATCCGGGAAAAGGAAAGGAAGAAAGGATTGAGGAAGGAAGGAAGCGGCCTGGGACCTATAAGTTAGGTACCACCCCGGCATTTGCCTGGTGTGAATGAGGAAAACCCAGGAAAACCTCATTCAGGGTGGCTACCCAGAAAAAGCGTTTTACACTTTTTCGACCGAGTGCCCCCACCTGGAATCGAAGCCGGGATCGCTTGCACCGAAGGTGAGAGCGTTAGCGACTACGCTACGCGAGACCACCGAAACGTGTAAATCCGTTGGAATCTTGAATGCTATTTTTTTTTTTCACAATTCCTATTGTCGCTCGAAAGTAAAAAAATAAAACAAAATAAAATAATATTGCTGAGCAGGAAATTGTATCCACTACCTAAGCATCGAAGAACTTATAGATCTACAAGACAAATTTTCTTTTTAATAGTAGGGTATGATATATAACTTTTTGGTGATGTTATTTCAAAGGCTTTTTTTTTTAATCCTTCTACTAGTAAATAATGCAAAACCTGCCAATACACCTACGAAAATCGCTATGTTGTATATCAAAAGCTATTTGCAGCCAAGTCGAGCACGATGGGCGTTTTTATAAGCTAGTCACGTTTATCTGGGAGCATATGGATTCGGTAACAGCCTGTGCCAACCCAGCATCGGCAGTTTCCTGCTTCTGTCGCTAGGCTATCCGCATTGACAATGGACAAATCAACTCATCCCTCCGAGTTACATAAAGGAGATACACGGAGAATAGTTGCCATGGAAAAATTGAGATACACACGAGGATGAACTACGGTTACTATCTGAACTAAACTGGATACAAACAACTTTAGTCGCTCCTTGACTGATTTTGTTCATAAACAACTTCAAGAACTAGTGGTGTAACCAAGGGAGGATGACATGGCTCAACCCCCCCACTTTCGTACACTGACATTGAAAATGGATTCTGCTTACATTCAGTACGTTTCATTTGTGATCCATAGTGATATGACAATATATAGTATATATGTCATTCATGCTTTAAAAAAAAAAAAAAAAAACTTGTTTCCACAAGCTCTATCTTTAACACTACTTAAGATTTCACCAATTCAGTTGCATATAATCTTAATCTTTTCAAGATCTTTCTCACTGGCAATGCATCAAAATTTACTATCTACTGGTGGGAATAGCATTAGAAACGATAATGAAAAAAATATTAAATGAGCTTCTGTTTAGCCGAATCGTTAACGCGAGCAACTTCGATGCGCGTGGTCTCTTTTCCTACCAACACCACCTAGATTTGAGATCTAGATGGTGTTGGTTAAACCCTAGATGTCCGTAGATTTTCCGAGTTTCTATTGGTATATTGTTATCTTATGGATTAAAATACATAAAAATGTCAAATCCAGAGGGGGGGGGGCAATTGCCCACGTCTGGAGCCCCAAATGACGCCCCTGGTGGAGTAGTTTTAATTAACATGAGGTCAAATCATTATCACTAAAGGTTCGTCCAAAGAACGAACGCACAATACAAGCAAAAATGTACTCCACCACAAGCAGAAAAAAAAAAACTCCAACAAACGTTTTCCTTTTCGATTTATTTGTAAACAAAATAGCCTTATTATATATTACCATAAGCTTAAAATAATATACTCTTCACCTCTTCTGATCGAAATATAATCGAGTTTTACTTTGTCCCTACTGCTTCTATAGTACAATTCTGCCGACGCCCTTAGTCTCATTCATATAAGAAACCTCGGGACTACCTTCTCCTTCCTGAACAATAATGAGAAATAAGCCATAATGATCCGAAAAGGAAAAGAACCATTTCGGTCAGAAGTTAAAAACATTAATATAACTGTTCATGTCAGCTTTTTCGTAATAGTCTGAAGAAAGAAAATAGCGCTAACTGTTCCATTCCCCTTGACAAGCTTCATTTTACTGATTCTACTATTATTTGATGTAATTTTGGATTATAGCTGTGCAATCGTTAACTTAATTACATTTTACGATCTTCTTTTGTTTTCTACTGGAAGCGCAATTACTTGAATAGCAGTTGCGTCTGTGTCTTTTATTTTGTTTTTTCGAAGCTTGATTTCAAGATTGCCAACTCATTATAATAAAAATGCTGCTTGGAACTTAGGACACCATAACTTGGAACTTTCCCTGGAGGGACAGATATTACTATTTGCCCCCTAGAAAAATATGAAATTTCCCCCCAGAATTTAAAACGTTAACAAACATGTTTAACACTTATAGGGGGTCTCAGTTGGTGTTTCCTGAAGTAAGGCTCAGATTACATTTATGCTTCATCTGAGAGAAACATATTTCGTTGAATGACGGGGCAGCAGGAGCACCTTAAATTATCTCCAGTTCTTTTAGAAATGGTATTGTGGTGGGCTCGTTCTATGCTTCACAAGTTAAATTGAGGGGATAATAGTTGATTTGACTCAACTTAAAATATTAATATATACAGGGCCGGATTTAGGGGGCTGCAAATATTGCAAATATGCAAGTTGTGTTGTTTATATTTTGAGTTTAACTTCTTTTTTCAACATGTTGATCTACAGTTTAACGTGGTATTAGAACCAAATGCTCTTTTACAAGGAATCGAGGCTCTTTCGTGGCTATAGCTAGTTATTGTATGAGCGTTTTGCACGGGAGGATCGACTTCGATTCCGGTGGACACTCATGTGGTTTGCATTCTACGTTTAGCTTTATATCGACGACTTATATCTTTTATGCTGAAAGAGACAGTATGCCCCAATCTCACCAACCAATCCACCAGGAACAGAATGCTAATCTTTCTCACGAAAGACAAGAACGCTAATCAGTGATGCAAAAGCGAGATCTAACAATGAGTCTGGTAACTGATATATGCGAGCGAATAATATGCTTTCTAATTCTCATGTAACATCATCACCTTCACTTTCATGTAATCTTCATAAGGATGGATAATAAAGACAATAATTTCTCTCATTAGAGCAACTCTCACTGCAATTACGAGAATAATTTCTCTCTTGAAGACGTACGAAGAAGCTATCAGCTGAGAAGATAAGAAATTCTCTTCTATATATCTATAAGATTGTCTTCATTTTGCCATTTCTTTAGTGCCTCCTGTCTTCAGTGACAAGGAATACGGGAGATGAAAAGTACGATTAATATACGGGGTCATAACATTAGAATTCACTCGTGGTTATACAGGGTGTTTCAAAACAACACCTACAACGTTTGAGAGGTGATTCCTGACACCAAGATAAGACAAAAGGTATAGACTAACCTGAGTGCAGAAATACGTCATTTCGGAGTTATAGGCTGCCGAAAACATGAAAAAAATAAACTTTAAAGGTCTTTAGCTTCAATATTATGGGGCCTACCGTAGTCGGATCAAGACTTCACTTAGGAACTAGTATGTGCGCTGTCCAAAAATACATTCCGAAACAACTTGAATAAAGGTAGTTGGTGAGTAACACTTCAAATTATAAGCCCGTAGCCAAACTCCCTCTATAAAAATTGTACCGCAGGATTCTGAAACACGTATTTTTGGATAGGGCACATACAGTACTAGTTCCTAAGTGAAGTCTTGATCCGACTACGGTATTCCCCATAATATTGAAACTAAAGACCTTTAAAGTTTTTTTTTTTTTTTTCATGTTTTCGACAGCCTATAACTCCGAAAGGAAGCATCTATGCACGCAAGTTGTCTATACTTTTTGTGTTATCTTGGTGTCAGGAATCACCTCCCAAACGTTATCGGTGTTGATTTGAAACACCCTGTATACTTAGCATATATGCGTTTAGTGCGGAAGACCTGAGTTCGATTGCCGATGAAAACTCACGTAGTTCGAATCCCACGTTAATACTTTCGATGTTAAGGTCAAAGCAGAGCTGGGGATAACATTAATGCAAACGGACGAAACCTGAGTCTTAGCTTGGTAATATTGTAGCAAGTCCATCCAACAATACCAATAAATATATGGGATACATCTTAAAATAGAATGTTTAAAGATTTGAACGGCTTGAGAGAAGATATCTAGGGATGCGCACGAGACGAGTCGGGACAGAATTTTTCTGACAAAATTCGAGTCGAGACAAAGCTCTTCCAATAGAGAAACATACATTTTTCGAGTCGAGACCTCGCTTTTACAGCACATTTTCGAGACAAGACAGCCTCAAATCTTGTGTCGTACGCATCCCTAAAGATATAATATTTTGTAACTTCTGAGTAAACAGGGGCGCACCCATTCGGGGGAGTTCACCGGGTCCGGACCCCTCCCCAAACAAACTCTAACTTAATATATATTTGTACACTTTTTTAATAAAACTATACTTGTTTAACAGAGAAATGTTTGATATAGCACGAAGATTTGACCTTACACTTCATCTGAACTCTTTCTCTTCTTATAAAAACAATCTAGTTCTACACTTTTTTCTTCTGAAAATATAGTGAAAATACTTTACAATTACTTGTCGTCTTTTCGGATACAGAATAATACCCATTCAATACTACATAGACGTAGTGGCTTGTAGATTAGACAGTCCCTCTAAATTTAGGACCCTACAAACAAAAATTGCTGGGTGCGTGCCTGCAATTTATCATTCACATACAATGCAATGCAATGATACATACCCAAAGCTCGTTTGGCTTGCTTTCCCATTCACAAGTAGACCTACATTTCCGAAATTGAATTACCTATATACTTTTCTGTGGTCTTATTCCAACCCATACTTACTAATAACTCAATTTCACTGGAATTGGCGCTTATCATTGTCTTCCCCCGACCCACTCATTTATTTACCATGCATTTCGTATCTCTACCTTTCTGCTACCTGATACATATTGTAAAATGCTGCATGATTGTGTTTACAAACACCCAACATGTGCTTTTATTTACAAACATCAACCATGTGTGTCTTACTACAGATTACTATGGCTGCAGACTACAGAGATACATGACGACACATGACAACACTGGTCACTTGACGACAATAGAACAGCAGCGCCACCGCTTCACCTAAAACACCTATATAACCGAGAGGATTCCAAAAAAAAAAAAATGCAGCAGTCTGCGACTGGTCATCCCTCCTTTAGCTTGCTTTTGAGCTCTAAAAATATCTTAAAAATGCACTAAATTGACAGAAAACTGGAATTAACTATGTAAGGCCAGCAGCGGAAGTCTTAAATTGTAGGTTCTGCCTCGCATACCTTCGGTGTTGAAAGGGACGTTAAACTCAATTTAACCAACCAATCAGTAAAAGCAGATAACTCTTACGGCTAAAGAAAATAGCCCAAGACCGTAGTGCATAGTTTATGAAAAGTATGTGATGTGACACAAAACCATAATCTTTCACAGTCTTACCAGTGGCGTACCCAAAAAGGATTCTAGGGTTTAAACCTCGCACACTTTGAGCTGGAAATGAGTATTATGGGGAAAATAAACGTTTACTATTAAGATATACGATACAAAAATCGCACTTGATATGACATTGAGTGCCTCAACCTTCCATTGATGAAATTTCGTGTACGCTATTGGTCTTAGCCATGTACCCTCTGATCTAAATAAAATATAAATAAATATTCATTGGGAGGTTCTCGACTTTTATGTTCTCGGATTCGGTTCCTGGTGGAGATACTCGATCGAAAAGGCTAGCCATCTTCAGTGAGGTTTTCTTGGGTTTTCGTAATTCATACGAGGCAAATGCCGGGATGGTACCTAATGTACTGGCTCCAGGCTGTTTCCTTTCTTCGCCATTCCTTCCTTCCTTCCCCCTTTCCCCGCATAGTGTGCTCACTGAGGGACGTCATCTTGACGGGCTTAAGGCCATAGATTACGATAATGCCCAGAAAAATGTTCCTGTACAAATAAATAATTTTTTAAAAATGTTAAAACAAGATTTAGCATCAATACTTTAAATCTATTAAAATGAAATCTTTTAGTTTAGCGTTCCACGATTATGTCCATTAGGCTAAGGGAGACGATAATTAAAGCAAGTGAATGATAATGGAATAATTGATAGAATGAAATGTGGGATTAAAGGGGATTACCCCGAGAAAACCCACGGACACTATATTGTCCACCACAAACTTACTTGGGTAGGGATCGATCCAAGAACCCCATGCACCAGAGGTAAACGCTCTACCACTTTTTTAAAAAAAAGATCAACCGATCATACCTCAGTTTCCTGAGCACCCGAGTTTCCTCGTATACAAGGTTTCTTTAACCTTTACGAATTTCGACAGGGACACGAACACAAACATATCCAGGACAAGTTAAAATTTCAAAGCCTCTCCCACCGGGAATTGAACCCAGGACCCCGTACACTAAAGGCGGACGTGATACCTATTAAGTCACCGTGCTAAAATATTTTAAACGTATTAACGTACAATATTGATAAGAAACAAAATTCAAAACTTGCCCTCTCCACTTGTTTAATGAATGACTAGAGCGAGCCCGTTTGTGTAAGTGCTTCCGGTTTCGATTAACCCAGCATTGTAACGTGACTGTTGTAAGAAGACAGAAATAACAATGATAGATGTCGATGTAGTTACCATATATCGGCCGGTGGGAGAGCCTTCGAATTGCACCTTAAACTTTAGGTCCATGTCTCATATAGCCTAGGTGCTGAAAAAGACGCTGAAACAACCTACCAACCAACCAAAACTCGAAAATTAGATAAGCAGAAAGAAACCTGAATATACAGTATCCAGTATTTCTTCAAGATTTTTTTCGGTGGGGGGGGGGGATGAGAGGAAACAAAATCACAATTTGAGGAGGTAGCACTGGGGACACTGGAAAATGACGTGCCCTGCACAAGAGTAATATGTACGTAATCCGAATTTATTTTATCTAAGCTTCGAGAAGAGAGTGTAGTTGACAAATCCCGGGGGCTTTATTCCACCGAAAACAGGGCCGGCTCTACCATATGTGCAATACGTGCATTTGCACAGGGTGACAAGCCTCGAGGGGCGGCAAAATCTGTCATACTAACTATATTATTTAAAATAAATATTTCCTGCTGGAAACAGACTTCATAATAATGGTAGTTAAATTTACTAAGCTGACTTTCTATTTAAATAGTATATACATAAATCATATATAGGTCACATTAGTTTAAAATCACATAGACAGTTCTAAAGCAAATGGCCAAACAAATCCCAGCATGAATTGTTTGATTGTTGTCAAATACAAGCAGGAGCGTCATTTCAGATTTTGCTTGGGGGGGGGGCAAGACCCCTTGATATAAGTAAAATTTCGCGTTTTTTACTGACTTACTACTAGTCTATTGATAAAATCTATTTACACCTCAAGCTCAGGGGGGCAAATGCCCCTCCCTACCCCCCTAATTGACGCCCCTGAATACAAGTACTCAATTCTCGAATACTAGCGAACACCTGTTCCATTTAGTTAGTTATCACAGTGTTCGTATGAAAACTAGTATTGTGTTTTTGTTATAAACAAGTTCCTTATCATTGTAGGTAGAAACAAGTTTTTTCTTTAAATTTTTAACAGGTGGAGAAGGAAAATCAAGAAATAAAGATAAAGGAGCTAGGAGTACTGAAATTGCAAACTGATATGTTGAGATTCAAGCTCGATATTGAATTCTATAAAAAGGATTACCATCCTTCCTCTGCATGGGTGTTTGCTTTATCTTTCACTAACATAATACAATTAGTAGATTTTATTCAAAGATAAAAAATACAGACACAACGAGATTGTATTTGTAGTGTTAAGGCCTTTCTGAGTGCGAGTTAACTTTCCCTCCCCTTCGTTGTTCATGATGGCGAAGCATACTTACAATCGTGGCTTTTAAGATTTGTTCTTTCTGGAGAAAGGAGGCGGCAAATGATGCCATTGCATGGGGCGCCAAATTGCCTAGGGTCGGCCCTGCCTGAAAGAATGAGTGAGTGAACGAGAGAAAGAGAGAGAGAGAGAAACACTACATAAGAGCAAATTCAGTCTTCCATTACGAGTTGGCAATTCTGAACACCATCATCTTCAATTAGTCAAACCAAAATGATACAGTTTGATCGGTTGCAAGGCTGATTGCATGAACATGTCCAAAGGATTATAATCCTTCAAAAGTAGATCGAAAAGTGAAGATAAAATCTGTAATGTTTATGCTGGCAGCACGGCAGTATACAGTAAGTCTATAACCCACAGAGGGCGTTTCAAATGTTAATTAAGAATGAGTCATCTTCATTTTTTGTCAATCTTTTGCTATCCAGACATGTTTCTTTTTATTTTTTTTTAAATGTTGCAGTGGTTGCATGTCCTTGAAAGTGCACTGGTTTTATACAAGATACAGAATATCAATTTCAAACACCGAATAATCTAAGAATTATTATATTAAGTATAATTATGCTCATTGACTTGAGCATGAAACTTCGTGTCACCGCATTATTATTATTATTATTATTATTATTATTATTATTATTATTATTATTATTATTATTATTATTATTATTATTATTATTATTATTTGATATACTCCTGTGCGATGAAAAGCCCCTATTCGATTCCCGTCATAAAATGTTCGGTATTCTCACAACAGGTGACTTTTTTTCTTTTTTTTTGTATACATTCACCATATTGGAAAACTAACCACCAACTGGTGACTAACACAAATGTCGAGATCAAACACAACGTATTCAAAGAAGGGTGCGGTGGTTCAGTAGTAGAGCATTCACCTCTGGCGCGTTGGATCCTTGATTAGATCCCAGCTTACGCCAAGTGAGCTTTGTGGTGAACAAACACTGTATGTGTGGGTTTTCTCGTGGTTGTCCCGCTTCCTTCCACTTTCTACACTCCACCATTTCATTCATTCTCATCATCATCGTCTCCTTTTGCTTGCACAGCACGATCTTGGTATGTAAAACTGAAAGATTAAATATACATATATAATGATGTATTAAATAGGAATGTTGAAATTTCTATAGGGCATTACTGGTCTATCTTTAACATTGATTAACATATCTGACATTGCTTACTTTTGCATTTCTTCTCTACTTCTAAATTCTTTATACTGTCCATCGACTTTACACCTAACAACTTCCATCATTTTATCACCACACATGATAGACCTGGTAGATTATTTACATCAGGCATTAAACCTTTGATCTCTAAAATAGTTTAATGTAGATTGTTCAGTTAATATTTTATATGGTAGAAATCATCAGCTGTCATTTGATTGCACTACTCCCAATCACCAATTGACACATTTCACTTTCACATACATGTTTCCAGTGGCGTATTTACGATTTTGTTTCGGGGAGCTTTGCCTGAAAATGTGAAAATTCTGCAAGATATTTCATATACTTTACTATAGTAAGTAAGATTTGGGGGGGGCTTAAGCCCGGAAGTCCCCCCTAAATACGCCACTGCATGTTTTACTTGTTTCTTTTGCAGGAGAGAAGGGTAACAACAATGCTGTGAGTCACCCTGATACACTAAGCCAAAACAGGGCAAGCTACACCAATACCTTAATCAGGTAGTTCATATTCATGACAAATACAGGGAAGGTCAAGGTGACCAGACGTCCCGTTTTAGCCGGGACAGTCCCTTTTTTCAATCATTGTCCCGTAATTTTCTGATTCTCAAACAGGACGTCTAAATGTCCCGTTTTTAAGCAAAAATGATCCAGGTGTCCCGTAATTAATATTCAAAATATAAATGGTCAATACAAACTCTACTCTTCCGTACCAACACTCATTGGAAAGGTTCATTTAAGTGGAACTCAAATAAAGTATCTCCTGACAACTGCTGGGTAGAAGTATTTTCCCATTTCTGTTCTTATACCGGTAACGTACCGTACTCAAATCTTCTAAAACTTGTGAAGTTCCTTCTCTGTTTACCCGGGACTAATGCTACAATAGAACGTGTATTCTCGCACATGAATGCTTTGTGAACAAGTGATGAAAACCCAACTGTTTACAGATACTTTGGAAGCTGTGCCGACCAGTAAGATTAATTTTGATCAGTCTTGTACCAATTTCTACAAATTGTTAAGTGCAAACAAAGAACTTTTAAAGAAGATCCATTCATCCCAAAAATGCCAGTGAAAATTACGCTATAGATGATGTAGTGAAAGTAATGATATAGTAAAGAATAACAGATATTCAATAATGAGGTAAGTAGTTTATTAGTAGTTAAAAGTATTGTTGGGTAGTACTTAAGTTAGAAACGCTGTGTTATTACTCTTATACCTGCCATACACTGACGTATTTTTCCGCCGTAGCAATAAAATTTCTTGCGCTAGTCTTGTTAGCAGCTGTCAATACGTTAGTGTGTGGGACCTGGCGTACGTTTACGTACCGAATTTTCATACGCTGGAAAAGTCTGGCTGCTTTTAACTTCGAGCGTAAATACGGCGCGTAAAAACGGCTCAGATGAAAGGGTTTTCGAGCAGCAGGTGGTCTCTTGCCCTTTCCACGGCTTTCTCCCTGGTCTGGTCTTATTGTTTTCAGAAGAGAAAACCTGTTCTTGTGTTGTCCTCACGAATCGTTGCTGAGGTTTGCTAGTAGACTCACCAGAAATCATCATTCCAATCTAGTTTCAGTCTTTCCATACAAGATACGATTTTGGCTAAACTAATATTTCCTATTGCACAAAACGAGACATTATTTCCTAATTAAAATTCATAATTAATTTTGAGTGCACAGAGAAAAAGGTATTTAAATCCAATACTTCCTAATCTGAATTCGCAAATTATGAGAGCTCCTCCGTGGCTATATAGTCAGCGTACGCATTCTCTGTGCGGGGCGCCCTGTTCGATGCTAGGCTGGAGCTCATGCGGTTCGGGATCTATTTCTCATATAGGCTCGCTAAACTTATCGAACCTGATGCCTTTCGACTAGGAATTTAAGATTTAATTTAATATTTGGACATTAGTTTCTTTTTTTCACACAGGTAAAGGCACATATAAAGATGAAGTCACACCTTCAGAGTTACCCATGTTGTGATACTGAAATGAAATATTTGAGTTTAACTTCCCACGATTATGCCCTTTAGACTAAAGGATACAATAATTAAGGCAAGTGAATGATGATGAGAGAATTGGTGGAATGAAATGTGGGAGGAAACGAGAGTACCCTGAGAAAACCCACGGACATGATGTTGCCCATACAAACTTATTTACACGGGGATTGAACCAGGGACCCCACGCACCAGAGATAAGTGCTTTAGCACTGAGCCGCTGTGGCCCTCTGTTGTGATATTTTTTTAAAAAAAAAGTATGACTGTCAATAGCATTTGAGCAATTCTTGCCGAATTGAAAATTATCTATAAATCATATGTTGCTCCCACTATTGAGTATTGTTCTCCTATCTGGTCTATGACCTGCCCTACTCCTTTAAAAAATTAAATTCCGTAATTAATTTCTTTTTAGCCATTGTATCCTACCGAGTACCTCACCTCCGAACACTTTCAAAAAATAACGTTTTAAAATCCCTCAATATCAAACCTCCCCTAGTGAGAAACAAAATTTCTGACCTAATATTTTTGCAAAAAATTGTAATTGGCCACATATCATGTGAACAGTTGTTAAGTCAGATCAATTTTCGCGTACCCTCTAGAACAACACGGTTTAGTGATCTCTTTTACACTCGAGCGGTGAGAGTTAATATTGTCCAAAGGCCCCTTCTAAACAAAATTATCAGTACCTATAATCAGTTACTAGAAACCGTAGACGTTTTTTCAAGTGAGTATAATTTAAGATCATCTATAAATAAGCTATTTTTGTAACGTTGCTGTTGTCTTGTACCATCTTGTCCTCAAATTGTTATTAAATGGTTATCGAATTGTTAAAATGTTTCCGAGTAAAATGGCCTAGTGCTGTATCTGAAACCTGTTATAAATAAATAAATAAATAAATGATGCCACGCTATTTACAAAAAGGAAAAATAGAAAGAAGGAAAAGAAAAGAAAAGAAAAGAAAAGAAAAGAAAAGAAAAGAAAAGAAAAGAAAAGAAAAGAAAAGAAAAGAAAAGTGAAAGATAAGGTTAGCGCAATCAGCAACCAGGGGTGGTTCCAGGACCAACTTCTGGGGGGGAGGTGGGTTGTCATACTGCTACTTTTAAGGGCTCCAAAGTTTGGGATGGGTTTTATTTATATATGGAAAATAAGAAAGTTTCCTCTTCTTGGGGGGCAATCGCCCCGATCGCCCCCCCCCCTGGATTCGCCCCTGCCAGCAACAATGTTTCTTCCAGGCATACTTGCAGGAACTTGGTTCCCTCCGGTCGAACACAAATAAACCTGATCCCAATAACAAAGATAAATTATATTTCACTCTTGTGCAGGACACTCCTTTACCAACTAATGCAAATATTTTATTTTTATCCGACGTTTCCATGAAAAAATATTCGAAGAAATCACCAGCATTAAAGCTATAGCTACCTACGAAGTAAGTGTAAATAGTAGTAATCCTGACCTTGAACAAGATACTATCCGATATTTCCCTGATAACAAGGAGCAAATAATTGAGTTTGAATATCGAAATTCGATGACGATTCTTGCATTTTGACAATGTGCTGCTTATTATTTTAAGTACTTTCTCAACTTTAGAAGAATTTATAGCGAAATAGGTTCAGAAAGTAACTATTTTTTCACGCGATCTTGACATTACTCGTAAAAAAAAAGAATTAATAAACCACGAGATATAATGTTTCTTTCTTCGTATATTATTGCAAACCTCAGTTTGTGCAAATATTTAAATCTAATAATAATTCTATTTCACCATTACAACTCGTTGTACAACTTTTTTTGTGTGTGGTTGCTTCCCAGCCGTAAAAGTTCTGGTTCAATTCGAGGTACCGGCCATGTTCAATATTTTTCAACATTATATTATATCTCATCATGATGGGGATATGTTTACGAACACTTACCTGAAAAGTACAATAGATGTAAGCCCAAAAGAGATCATAACTAAGACCAAAATTGAAAATTACACCCATTTACAGGAAATACACTCATAAATTTATATTAACTTATTAAAGCATTTCTCAATCTCAGTGTAGGGAGTACTATCAAACCTTCCTAGATAAATGCCAACTTAAGGTATATTGCCATAAAATATTATGTAACACTCAATACTTCTCACTTAAATAATTTATTTCACGAACAACTCAATCGTTTTACTATGTTTGTAAGTAGTATATGCATCATTATTAGGAGAATTGACATAATTGACGCAATCTGCTACTTAATAGTGTATATTTTTCATAGACATTACATATTCAACATAGTAAAAACTCCTCTTCAAGACTGCTTCGTGTGGATATTTCCATATTACAGGCTATTAATTAAACATTTATTTGTGAAATATGAACTATCATCTAAGGCGTTTTTCAGAAATTCGAAAAAAAATCTCCCTCAAGAGTAGACTACCCATTGTGGATCTTTTCAGGAAAACATAGCTATGTCACATTATCCGATTATTAATAAACCATTTATTTATCAATTACGAACAAAATTAACTGACTCGTGTTTGAGAAAATATCATGAAAAAACTCACAGGCAAGAGTAAACTAACCTTTTTGTATTTTTACCACAGAAATAACTTATGCCAGATAATAAAAGTGGTAATGAAATATTGATGTACAAGCAGAATCCTTAGAGTTATTTTCGATAAAATCGCGTTTGTCTTTTTATTTTCATCTATCAGTGAACTTCCTTTATTTTGGGGGATAGGAAGAAAATTCGAAAAACTTCCCTAGGAAATCTGATAAAAGTATTAAGTTTAGAAGCTTATCACTCGAATTCAAAGAAAATTATCCGATGTTGAGTTCGCCCTTACTACTACTCAATTGATTTGTATGTATATGTGGAAACCCTCAAGTTCGGGTGGATTTTACCCTCATGTCACATACCCGACAGCAAGAACGAAGAAAAAAGTCATTATGTGTTTAAAACATTTTTAATACAGTAAATTACTAAAGACTACATTTAAAGGAAACATGAAAATAAACAGTGATAAACTGGTAATAAACGAAAACCAGAGTAGAACTGAATTTAACCTGACCCCGTATGCTAACACCGGGCGGCGGTAATTTTGTCACCGGAAAATTCGTGACGGTAATTTCGTCACCGGTAATTTTGTCACCAAAATATTACCATATAGGTAATTTCGTCACCGAAAATAATGTCACGATAATTTCATCACCAGTGTCTTTTAGAACATAATACAAGTACAATGAATGAACTCGAAAAAGTTTTTGAAATTATTTTCTTTAATCTTCAACTGAAGCAAAACTATGCAGCATAATTAAAATAGATTATTATTATTAAATAAAGAGTTACATATTTTAGATATCGTATTTGAGACAAGAGATAAAAGTTTCCAGTAATTCTATCACAGAAATATTGTCATATAGGAAATTTTGTCACGGTTATTTCTTCACCTTTGTTGAATTAAATAGAGACAAAGTAAACGATCAAATAGCTTACGTTATTTTAATAAAACTTAGAAAACAATTCAGTTGGTGTTGAACTCTGCAAAATTGAAGTTTCTGATACTCGACGCAAGAACAAGCACCAGTAGAAGAAAATAATGTCTGCTTGAGCAAATGTTAAAAGCACAGGCAACATGGGGCACTAATGGGTTCATTATTCACTATTTACAAATATTAAATTTCGCGAATATCAACATTTCAGAACAGAAAATAGCAAACAAATATGGGAAGATATGCCAATCTGTTAATTTTCCCGCAGAATAGACGAAAATTTTCATCGTTCTAGTACCGTTCTCTGAGCCCAAACTCTTGGACCTTCCAAGTTAACAGTGTAATTTGAAAAGAGTGGTCATTTTTAGGAGCTATTAAAAGAATTATATTATATTTCAACTCTGAGTAAACATCGGCAAATTGTTATTGGATATATATGTGAAGAGAACAAATCTCTATAAAGGAAGAAAAACGTATAAATATTTCTGGATGTTTCCTTTAAATACAACCTTATGAAGCTATTGAAAAGTGAAACATGGATATTGAACGCCAACTTTTCAATGGCTCCGAAAAAAAAAATGTATGTTATTTGAGGTGAGACTTCCTTTACTAGGTATACGCCCTAATGTAGACCAAGACACAAAATTCATATGAAGAACTATTTCGTGCGGTGGTGCACCAGTGGAATGAATTTAGTGAATATCCGGACCTGTAACTATGGTAATGGATTTTGATATAGCGTAAATGCTGGTTGTAAATGCAACTTTTGGAGATTCAACTCGTTTATAGCGTTACTTTTTTCGCCTGACTCAGTCAGCGTGGAGGAAGGTCCAAGAGCTTGGACTCTTAGAACGGTACAAGAGCAATGAAAATTTTCGTCTATTTTACGAGAATATAAACAGATTTGCATTTCTTCCAATAGCAGATGTGCATCGATTAATACAAGTGACTTCGGAGGAAGAACTGGAACTTCTGGACTATGTTGATAGCACTTACGTGTCAAACACGTATCACCGTGTTAAAGCTCGGTCCGGGAATATTTGTTTGCGTAATGTGCCCCGTCTATATCCCCCAGACAATTGGAACGTTCACCAGGCTACCTTTAGCAGCAATTCTAGGATAATTAATATTTGTGAATTGTGGAACTAGAAGTTTCATCATCTAGTAGGAATGTCCCACGCAACTATTTGGAAGCTTATTCATGAAATTCAACAAGTTAAAGCAACGGTTTCAGCTGTGCTTCATCAAGATAGTGTGGGGCAACCACCCAAACAGCAAACTAGAAGAGTGTTTTAGATCTTTTAGAAATGGCTCTAGTCTTTGTGCTTAACGTATAACAGTGGAACTAAATGTTTTAAAAAAAATTGCTTGTTGTTTCCTATAGTAGAATGAACATGTAAACCATTTATTGCATTAATACAAATTATATTTTGTTTGCTAATTTTCTATTCTGAAATTTTAATATTGCCAAAACTTATATTTGTAAATAGTGATATATAAATCCATTACTGGCCCATTTTGCCTGTGCTTTTAACATTTGCTGAAACTGACATTATGTTATTTTACTGCTGTTTGTTCTTGCTTCGAGTATCCGAAACTTTGATTTTCCAGAGTCGAACACTAACTGAATTGTTTTCCAACTTTGATTAAGATAAGGTCAGCTGTTTCGGTCGTTTACTTTGTCTCTACTTAGTTCAACAAAGATGAAAAAATGACCATGACAAAATTTCCTGCATGCTAATATTTTGGTGACAAAATTACAAGTGACGAAATTACTATGTCGAAATTTCCGGTGACGAAATAACCTACATGCTAATATTTTGGTGACAAAATTACCGGTGACGAAAATTTCGGTGATGAAATTACCCAAGTCCGTTAACACCCAACCTTTCAATAAATAAATATTTAAATGATTTTTAACAACTAGATAAAAACTAAATGGCAAGATAAACTTTGAAATAAAAAAAAGGTAGGTGGAAGCAGCGGGGAGGATACCTTCAACGTACAAAAGCCGAGCTAACAAGGATCAAACTATTTCTAAAGAATGGGGCTGGACAGCGGCGTAGCGAGCGTTACAAGATTTGGGGGGGGGGGGAGAAAGAAATGAAACTTGAAATTGCCAAGTCTTGATAATAAAAAAAAAATGCCACACTTACCAACCCTGTGGAAAACTTTACAGCAACCTTATTTTCAGATTCGTCCCATTTCATGCCCCATCTGAGATATGAATACGAATAACCCCCCAGTTTCGAGTCCAATTTCACAGCTCAATTCAGGATCATTATCATCACCCATGATGCACAACTGTTAATTTGACAACTCATGGTTATCATAGTTTAGGTAATCCCCGCCAGCCAATCCTTACGAGAAGTGCGCAGAGCTTTTTTCTGTCCTCCAGTCTCCTCCCACTTCGATATCATGATTTCGCATTCTGATGAAAAGTATTAAATACCGGCAGGAAAAATACTAATATTTAACCTCCCTTTTAGGCGCTCCACCAGTCACGCGCCCGGGGCACGTGAATTGCTTTCTTCCCCATAGTTGCGGCCCTGTGAACTACGTAACATGCAATGGTTACGTAATGCTTTGACTTATAAATACGTACTATAAAGAAAGGAAGAACTTCAATTTTTGTTTAACTTTCCGAAAGAAGCAACTACGGGATTAAAAATAAGGTAGGAATGACAACTCATCTGTATGAAAATGAAGTGAAAGACACGCCGGTCTATGCTTTCACCCAGCAGACGTATTGTTTGGCCCTCCAGAATGTGACTTTTGGAATCATGCACTTAGGTTTACAAAATGACTCGACTCATCCATTGTAGCTTCCCCCATCGAACGCCTGAGAAACCTACTGTGGTCCCCCAGTGCCGTGCCATGGAAATCAGCGCCTGGGGCGAGAGTACACGATGGCGCCCCCGTACATATGAGTGAGATCGACATACCAACCGCGAAGCGCCACCATGGTTGACACGAAGCGTAAGAAAATTTTCAAAAATAAACCCTGATTTTCCTTGATTTTGAGCAATATTTGTTACTTTTTCCCTTCCATTTTATATATGTGCACATATATTTTCCTAACATGAGTAACATTATAGGACCACCTCCTAAAGCAGAAAGAGGATTTAAGTACATACTAGTAATATTCCTCTAATTTTTCATTTCTTTCTTTTTTCTTTCGTTCTCTTCTTTTTCTATCCCAATTTTGAGCACCCTTACTTCGGCGCCCGGGGCTGTCGCCCAGCTCTCCCCCTTATACAAGGCACTGGCTATACCATTCCCAAAACACACTTCTGTTCAGTTCTCCCTCCTCGAAAAGCCCTGTGAATAGAAAGTCTTACTGCAAAACAGAACTGAAATAAAAAGTTTATACTAACCAGTCACTGCCTTGTTCTTGTTTTATTAATATCAATTCTTATTAGTTTCATTAATCTCCACAATATGCCTGTTGTCTTGTATACGCTCTTGTATCAAATGCTTTTGTTTCCAATATAACTGCCACCGAAAAGCCTCTTCTATCTGGCTTTGTTTTAATTTTGTACACCACCTCTATTGTGCTTTTGTCAGTAGTACAATTTCTCGATTTTTTTATTGAAGATTCTTCAAAATGTTTAGGAATATCAAATGAACAAAGGTGAAGTGTGATCACATGCAACAAGTAAAGGAGCTTTAAACGAATATATCAATTTATTTCAAGATAGGAAACTACACAAAATTTATGCCAAATCTATAAAAGAACTGATAAGTTACAGCAACTGGGTATCTAAGAAAATGTTAAACCAAATAAGTTAATTGAACAAAACGGCATTCTTCAAGTTGCCAACTAGGTATTTTAATTTGCCAACTTGTCAAGAAATTGGTAACTTTGAGGGGGGAGGCTCCCCCCGTACTTCCCTTAACGACGCCCCTGGGGCTGGAGGTAGTTGTATAAGTCTTGTTTTTCCTTTCTGGCCTATTTTGAGCTGTGGATAACATAATAAAAATTGGTATCCCGTGAGGGGATAATTTATTCTATTTGTTACTACTATATTCTTCGTTAATTTTGTAAGAAAGAAAAAAAAAAAACGAAAGCTACAACCATTAATAAATCATATTTTCTTTAAATTGAATTTATCATTCAGTAGCCCCCTTTTTAACCACCAAAGTCAACAGTCTAAAACATTGTATAACAAAAAAATCAATCAATTATTCAACTATCGGAACACTCCTTTACTCCCTTATTCTTTGTAAACTGCAGTTCCAAACAATAGGCTTATTTCGGAAGGTAAGAGGAAACCACACATCAAGCTCGTTCAGATTGTATTAAATCATCATTGTGTCTGTTTAGAAATTTAAATGTTTGCAATCTACACCGTAAAAAATTGAATATAACTTTTTCCCTGTCCTGTGTCCTCCTCCTTCGAAGTACGATTTATATAAATATTTAGTGATCTCAGATCACTAAGTACAATGATCTAAGATTGTACCAAAACTAGGCCAAGTGGATTGAGCTGCTTGGACGTAATATAGATAAATGTGAATTTTTAATCCTCTTCGGCGTGGCTCCCAGTCTGTTTCTTCTATGCTTTCTTTTTATTTTTTTACTTAACAACACAATGTTTATAGCACCTGCACTTAAAACCATGGCCTCAGATAGATCCATCTTGTTCAAGCAACTTGAGTAAACTGGAAAACGACCATGTGATCAAACAACAGGCAAGAGGAAGAGCGAAAAATGACCGCTTCCTTTTCTTCTTCTTTTACGCGCCTATTTTTACGCTAGGTGTATGGGCCAACTTACGGACCGAAATTTACGACATCATTTTACGGACCGAAAATGCGCGCTGAAAATACGCTAGTGTATGTTGGCCTTTACTTGTGTATTTTATAAATTGAAAACAGTGCTAATCTGGAAACCAGATATATCCCTCCCTCCCCCCCCCCCCCACGCTGATTCGTATGCGTCCCGTTTTTGCAAGTAAGAATTCTGGTCACCTTGGGGAAGGTTACTTATTACGATCGATACTCTTCGGTAGATCACTTGCTGTGAAGATACCTAATTTTCGATGTTGACATACTATAGGATAGGATGTAGTAAATTTATTCACAATGACTGCAAATACACTTGTACGAAATTGTTGTTAAACTAGAATGTAGTGTAACCCGACCAATATTGTTAGTAGCAAGTAAATTTCGTTTCACGGTGTGAAACTGCGGTAGACTTCCAAACAATGCGAATTCAATACTCAAACTAGAAATAGTACATTTATAAACTACTAGTAGCAATAGATTAATAACATCAAATATAGAACTTGTCCCTAGAAATCTGAATCCATATTAACGAAGCCATAAATCGCTATCTCTTACTGCTTTTGTTGTATGGCGATAAAACTTAAGACTAGGCATGCGCACTAGTCGAGACATGTCTCGGATCTCGACTCGACTCGACTCGAGATTCGAGTCAAGACACACTTTGTAAATTCGAGACGAGTCGAGACAAACGCATTTCTCGACTCGAATTTTCGAGTCGAAACACAAATAGAGTCGAGACTGCTCGTAAAAATCTCGACTCGACTCGAATGTCTTGAAAATCTTTCTATAATTTTTAATATTATTTTGAAGAAAGTATTCACTCACAAACAGCCTTGAAATCAATTCCAGCATTTATCATTTTAGAAAGGTACAAAACGCATAAACTTAATAGTTAATCTTTCGAGATCAAGATTTAATTTTCAGCTCAATTCAGTTAATTAAAACTAATAAATAATGTCGTGATATTTGATTGTACTTCAAATATAATAATAATAATATTTGATTATCTAGTTTGTATAAAACTATTACCCGTAGCCTATATCTAGTTTGTATAAAACTACTGTGATAAAGTGAACTAAATAAATTCTCTGAATGAGCAATTGGCAGTCTACAATAATTTAGCATAGTTATAATTATTGTGTTTTTCGTTCCCATGAACGCAATAGGGCTACATAACTTCCTTCTCCCCACCTCATTACAAATGTCGGAGGTCTAAGGCTGGACAGACTGGTAAAACAGGACAGGCAGCGAACTGTGGCAGAACTAACACCAAACTTTAATGCTGGGCAAAGTACAAGTGTGTCTTAACACGCAGTGCACCGAACACTCCTAACGATGGGCTTCCGCAGCCGACGACCCATCCATGTGCGAATGTTAACACCACGACATCGGCAACTACGATTGGAATGAACACGTGACCACCGCGACGGGATTTTGGTGCAGTGGCAGAGCGTTGCATTGTCTGATGAATCCCGATACCTTCTTCCTCATGACGATGGAAGGGTGCGAATCCCTCGTGTTCCAAGGGAACATCTCTTGACACCTGTACTGCGGGACGGAGACAAGCTGGGGACGTCATAATTAAGCTCTGGGGAACATTCACATGAGCACCCATGTTTCTAGTGAAGCTCGAGCAAGGCACTATGACGGCCGAGGCGTATCGCACACTCCTTGCAGACTACGTACACCCCTTCATAATGGCCATGTTTCCCAACGGTACTGGCATTTTTGGACAAGATAATGCACCATGTCACAAGGCCAAGAATGTGATAGAGTGGTTCGAGGAACACAGTGGTGAGTTCCAAGTGATGTACTGGCCCCCAACTCGCCGGATCTGAACCCAATCGAACACATCTGGGATGTATTTGAACGTGACGTCAGAACGCATCGTCCTCCTCCGCGGAATTTACGGAAATTAGGTGACCTGTGTGTGCACATGTGGTGCCAACTCTCTCCAGCGTCCTACCAAGGATCATTGCGTCCATGCCAAGACGTGTCACCGTTGTTATCCGTGGCAAAGGTGGACATACTGACAATTATGTTCTGGCTGATGTATGCGTTTATCTCGACTCGAATTTCGAGACGTCTCGTCTCGAATTCGAGTCGAGTCGAGACATAAACTGTTGAGTCGAGACAAGGTTTTCTCGAGACGATTCGAGACAGGCTTAAATCTCGACTCGACTCGACTCATGCGCATCCCTACTTGAAACCAAAACTCGTTAATATGAACCACTTCCGGTTTGAATGAATTGTTAATATAGGAATTGGAAACTATTCTTGGGACGCTGAAAGGATTGGAAGAAACCGTTTCTGGATATCTTTCGCGGTTTTTGTTCTATGAACATCAGTATTTAAACCGGAAGTAATAGTAAATTCAGCAATTCCGGTTTCGATGGTGTTTGTGGCAAGGATTCTCAGAGAATAGAGAATCTGCCCTTACAACAAAATCTTGAAGTCATACGTCACAGTTTCGCCACCCCTACTCTTCCCACTCCGCCCAATAGGATCGCAATGTTTTGAGCAACTATCATGGAGGAAACGAAAGTAGCCAATCAGACAATGGCAGAAACGAGAGTAGCCAATCAGACGTGCCGATGCTCGGTTGTTTTTTGGCTTCATCGATTTAATAGGATGAAGATACGTATGAGCAGATCCTCTATTTATAACATCCTCGGTTTGTGGGTTGTGATGGTATATATACTCGTGAGACGCTGTATCAATTGCAAAAATCATTTGTCGCTATATATTACAGTTTCTGTTGTATGGTGGTAAATGTTGAAACCGAAACGGTTAATTTGAACCCCTTCAGGTTTGAATAGAGGGTTAAGGAAAAAGATGGACCCTATTGTCGGAAAGCTGAATCGATTCCAGGAAACCGTATCTCGATGTCTTTTACATTTTTTCTGCTCTATGGAAATTAGTATTGAATCCGAAAGTAACAGTAAATTTCAACTGGTTCTGGTTTTGGTACAATATTGCAATTCTTGCTTGTTTTTTTACTTTTAACCTTGGAAACTGCTCTAATGACTTTCATACAATTTTGTGCCCTTTGTCGATTGTAACGCAAAAAAAAAAAAAAAAAAAAAAAGTATTAATAGCTTCAGAAAACTACAGGTTTTCGAATCGACTCAAATAGATGAAACAGCTTGTTAGTTTCGTGATATAACACACAGCCCCTATAATCGCTATTTGGATTTGTGGGTCGAAATTAGCAATTTTAATTCAAGTAACACCAATTATTTCTCAATGCCGAGTTAACACTAAAATATATCGTACTAAAACCAAGAACGGTAACTCTTCGAGAGCTTCTCTGTAATTTCATAGCCTTTCAGAGCGCATGGTCGGAACCTTAACTAAAACTACAAAGCATAGGCGCCGACTGGGGGTCTAGCTTAAGTTTCTCAATGGGTGCTCAGATGTCGGCACTAATGTCAAATATTATTATTATTATTATTATTATTATTATTATTATTATTATTATTATTATTATTATTATTATTATTATTTTAGTAGATCCAATAGAGGAGTGGTTCCCAAATTCTTCGTGAGAGGCGAGAAAGACTATCAAGAGCTACTGAAATAAAATAAGGCTTGAAATTATTTTTTACTTCTAAAGGCTAATAAAAAAAAAAAAGGCACGATTTCGTAAACTTTATATTGGACAAAATTCCGAAACATCATAATTTTGTTTGTGAATTTCAAACGTCTTTAGCAATATTGTTCAAAATAATGAGACAGAAAATTATTAAAATAATACCGATTACAGTCAAGCTTTTTAGAATTATTAGAATAGTTTGAGTGAAAATAGTAAATGATTCAGCTGGATACCAGTGGCGGATCTAGAAAGTAAAAACTGGGGGGGAGCAGCCAGAACCCAGACTATGATAGGTATATCATGAGTTTTCTATAAACTTTCAAAAATATATAAATAATAGCTTAAATTATTTTTGTCACTCAAAAAACTGGAGGGTCTAGATCCCCCGGCCACCGGGCTAGACCTACCACTGCCACAATTATGCCTCTTAGGCTAAAAGAGACAGATGATGGATTAAAGTGAATGATTCTGAATTAATTGGTGGAATGAGGATAGCCCTATGAGAAGAAACGGAAGAACCTTCAGAAAATTCACGGACACAATATTGTTCAACGCAAACTCACGTGGCCTGGAATTGAACCAGATAGGTTCCCTTCTCATGTAGTGTCGCACGTGAAGAAATGTACGGGAGTCATTTCATAAATAATGCACACTATAACAACATTGCATTGAGTTGATGATAAAATCGAGATATACATTGCGTCAGTTGAAGCTGAGGTCTTAAGACAGCGTCCTGTGTGCTTGTGCTCTCTCTAGTGTGGCTGTGACAAGTGTAGGAAATGAAGGCGGCAGGTATCTCGGAGAACGTGCCGATTGAAGATCACAGGTCGTACATAAAGACTGAAACTTTATGTGGCAAAAAATTGTGAATTCCTACTGAAACTGAGCAGAAAAATGCGCAAAACTCGAGCCCAGTAGGTCCACTTATTCTCCACGACAATACTTGCCCGTACATCGCTAATGCTTTGCGTAAAAAGGAAATATGGTTTGAAAATGTTACCTCGTGCTCCCTACAGTCCGGACGAGTTCACCAGACGGCGACCTATTTCTAAGTTGAAACAACGTATGCGTGGGTGGACCTCGGTTTCCATGCCTGGAAGAGCTTTTAGCTAGGGCTGTGCGATTTCCGGTTTTGAATATCGAACTTCGATATCGACCAAATATCGAAAGTCGATCGATATATCGAATATCGAAATATCGAAGGTTTGATAATATATCGGTCGATAATATCGAAAAATATCGAAGTATCGAAATATCGAAAAATATCGAAATATCGAAAAATATCGAAGTATCGAAAAATATCGAAGTATTGAAATATCGAAAAATCTAAATATCGAAAAATATCGAAGTATCGAAATATCGATGTATCGAAAATATCGAAGTATCGAAAAATATCGAAGTATCGAAAAATGTCAAAGAAAAAATGCTATGGATATTAGAAAGTAGGGCATGACAGTGCTTGCTTCTAAGCTTTCCAGCCACTTTGAGGGCCAGTTCTAATAAAATGTCTCGATATCTCTTAACCGTCAGATAAGGCAACGGGATGATACAACCGATCACAGTACTAATGTGTTATTTTGGGTAAAGTGAGCGCTCAGCGCTACTGCCGCGACATCTTTCTAACTTATCTGACGGTTAAAGATATCAAGGGATTGTAGGACGGGATCGTGGTAATAGAAAGGCTGTTAGATTTATCTTCCCTCCCTTCACAAACACACTTCAAAGGGCAAAAGAGAAGCAAAATATCACCGGAGTGGGGAACTGCATTTGTTAAACCTTTTATTCTTTAGTAGGCAAATTGTTTACTGATAACGAGAATCGATTCTTTTAAAACTACAGCAGTACTACTAAAAAGAGACTCGTTTGTTTCTTGTTTCTTTATTTTTTTTTTTCTCTCGACCATGATGAAAGAATATGTAATAAAAACACTGGGTATTTAAGGTCCAAGTTGTTTCTTGGCTCTTTTTTCTTGTTCTTACACAAAAAAAGTCATGAAACAAACACTCTTTTACCTCCCTCTACGTGATAAAAACTTTTGCTTTTCTTCCACATAAATATATGAAATAAGCCTCTCTTCCTTCCTTAACAAATGCAATACCGCATCTGATTGACTTTTATAGTTGTTAAATTCACGACGAAAAAAAGTGACGGGGTCCTTCATGGTTATCAGCATTTCGAGGCACCCGCTGTATTTAAGCACTGCTTGTCTTTAGCCTTATGGAGGGGAGAGACAAGTTTAACATTTACAGCAAAGGTGGAAACCTCTCTCTATGAAGTAAACCAATATCATTACTATTCTTTGCCACATAGGGCATTTTGCTTCTGTGTGGAAAATTTCAAAGGTCAGAGATAAGGGTTATACAACTAAGACATGTGGATTACAATACAACTAACAAGTAGACCTCACCACTTCGCCGTTGCGTTAGCAAAAGGAAACAATTACTGTCCTAGAGTAGGGTTGAACATAAGATATTGACAAAAATTTTAGCTGCTAATGAGCACTAGAAATATGGGAAAACGAAATAGAAACATGAATGTGGGAAAGCCATCTACAATATAATTTGATAGTTGCAAGAGCGATATTTCTTGGAAATAGATGGAGAAACAGTAGTTATGACTTCAACTATGTAAATCTAGTTAGGAGGGATGTTTCTATAGCATTCCAGATCATGGCCGCCATCTTGAAATCCGTCATATTGGATGGATGTCAATTTTTTCAAATGGAAAGAGAGCCATGTGAGGTATCAAACAACAATGATTTTTCCACCCAATCTCATACACTAATTAGTTTGTTCATATCTAGAACTGTTTACTACTTACAGTTCTTTTAATGTTGAAAAATTCATTGTTTGTAGCAGATAACAGATAACTATAGTGACAATGAATATAGCTCCAGAGATAGCATTCTTACTGGACAAAATTACAGCAATTCAAGAAATGCAAGTCCTCAGCATTCATAAAATGGTCAAAACAGAATTTTGCAGAGTACCATGAGCACCTAATAAAAAATGAAGCGTCACAAATATCACAAAAATTAATGCCGGAAATATTGAAAGCGTGCTTCTTCGGCACTTCGAACCATTCGATCGGCTCATCAATATATACTGATTTACAAAATGCTTATTGAATCATTCCTGTGAAGCGAGGAGACTGAAATTGATTGTACACAAGGGAATGCCAAGTGACAATAGTATCTCTGTCATGCAGTTTTGAATGGAAATGTTAGTCCTTTATTGCATAATCACATATAGTACGCCAATGTTTTGTATTGTCTAAAAAAAATACATTCAAAGGTTAAAATTGCCGGTGGTACCTTTTGGAATTTGTCGCACTCCCACTGATTTCCCAGGTGGAGCTATTTTACTTCGCACCTCTTCATTATTAATTAATTCTCAGGTATCCAGCATAAGTGAATTCCTGCTCCCTGTATTAGACCAATAGCAATTCGCATATCACTCCGCTTCCACACTAGCTTCTTGATTGTTTATCTCATGATGTGCCTCCTCTAGAATATCCAGAGTGTATTCCATTTCGAATTCAAATTCTTCATCCGCTAGGAATCTAATTATGTCATCTGCGATTACTCTTTCCTGTTCTGATATATTTGTTGCATTGTGCTTGAACCGTAATGTCTGTAACTGCTGCAGGAGGTACATAGCAATGTTTGCCTTATTTAACGCCATGGTGTGTCATTTTTTCGTCTATATTTGTTGCCTGCACACACACTCCCTAATACACACACACACGCACGCACCTCACAGAATTACAGGCTAAAATGCAATAAATGCACAGAATTAATGCAATAAACGAAATAACTATTTCTCAAACACTTCCAAGTTCACGGATAGAGCTCACAGTCTCCTGCACTTGTCTCCTTACAAAGAGTTTGTCGCTGTAGAATAGTACATGATGCACGTAAGCTTCTACCTTATACCGTAGCTGCTACGACCAGGAATGCCATTGGCAACCAATATTGCTATTCTCTTCATCGTTCTGCCCTAACTGCTTATAGTTTCAGTTTGAATCTACAAACGCACACACGAAGTGGCGAGGTCAGAAGCACTTTATGAATGCTGAGGACTTTCATTTCTTGCATTGCCGTAATTTTGTTCTGTAAGAATGCTGTCTCTGGAGCTATGTTCATTGTCACTGTAGTTATCTGTTCTCTGCTACAAACAACGAACTTTTCAACATTGAAAGAACTGTAAGTCGTAACCCATTCTAGATATGTACAAACTAATTAGTGTATGAGATTGGGTGGAAAAAATCATTGTTGTTTGATACCTCACATGGCTCTCTTTCCATTTGAAAAAATTGACATCGATCCAATATGGCGGATTTCAAGATGGCGGCAATGATCTGGAATGCCATAAAAACATCCCTCCTAACTAGATTTACATAGTTGAAGTCATAACTATTGTTCCTCCATCTATTTCCAAGAAATATCGGTCTTGCAACTATCAAATTATATTATAGATGGCTTTCCCATATTCATGTTTCTATTTCGTTTTCCCATATTTCTAGTGCTCATTAGCAGCTAAAATTTTTGTCAATATCTTATATTCAACCCTACTCTAGGACAGTAGATGTTTCCTTTTGCTAACGCAACGGCGAAGTGGTGAGGACTACTTGTAAGACATGTGGATCACAATACAACTTCAGAATCCGGTTTAACATTTTGGCTTCAACTCTATTGTTGTATGATTTAATTTGTCTCTGTCAACTTGATTAAAGGCTACCTAATGCAAAACAGTGATTTTTTAATGTACAAATTGTTTGTTGGCGCCTACACCTTTGTTTCTTCATTTTAAAGAAGAAAGTGCTACCTGTTTTTTTTTTTTTTTTTTTTTTTTTTTTTTTTTTTTTTTTGTGCAAGATTGTTTTCTGTCTGGTGACTTAAATTCACAAATAAGTAAATGCTTTCACATCTAGTTTATATTCCAGTTTGTTATACCCAAATAAATTTCATCATTTCTTCTTAACGTTTTTAAAATGGCCCGATTCATTGTCACACCCTATAAGTAAAATTATACACTTTATGGATATACTGACATACAAGTCTATTTGTCTATATTACATCACTAATTTCTTTAAGCAAACTGATTGAATTATTTGGTATATAGTAAAATGTAGCTATCATTTTTATAAATATTAAAATATTTGTTTTTTGAAGTTGTGAACACGTCATAACATATTTTGAATATGACAAATATGATAATTGTATGATGCTTTACAAAATAAAAATTGGTAAGGTTTTATTACCTACTCTTAAAAAAGAATTGATATATTGTCAGGTTTACAAAAACATGTTAGATTTCAGAAGAGTACTGTGTAATTTTTAAAGATAGCACTGTAACATTTAAGTAAGATTTCGCTTATCCAGTCCGGTGGTATAACATTATTGTTTTTTTCTTTTTTTAATGAGATTTGTGTAAGGAAGAGAAAGTTAATATTCCTATTTAGTGCAACTTTTGAGCATTTACTTAAATTCTTATTACTATCACGATGGTGAGAATATTTTTACGAAAATCTCATTTTCTCTTGTATATTCACTTCAATAAGTTTCCTGTTCACCAGTTATACTCATTTGTAAGAAACAAAGATTCGTAGTATGTATACTATAAAAGTTTGTGTGCAAGTTTAGTTGTAGTTCACGTAATTTTTGCGTTTCCGACAACATAAGAGTAGTAGTATGTAGAAATTGTATAAATATATCTGGAATATTGTATATATATATATCTATTCTATCCAATTATACCAGAGATTATAAACACAGCAGGTACTCATTATTCAGCTCTTTTCCTGTTACACAATGTCGTGTTTGAACGGCTCAGCGCCACAGATAACTAACATCAAGGAAGTTTCGAGAAAACTAAGGATAAGGCTTGCAGATTATATGCGCCCTTATGGATCGCCACATTTTCTCGATTCTGGCATCATGTTGACTATATTGTTTGGGCTTTGATCATGTTTGGCACACAGAATATGTTACAGCCAGTTCAGTATAGAACCCAAAATATGCCTTGATATCAGTTATTGATCTGCGGCGCTCAGCCATCTATTTACGGGCAAACTGCACGCAACATTTTTATGTTTATTTTTTGTAATTAAAGCATGTTTTCTAGTAATTATGGAGACCACCTCCATTATGAAAATATCGAATGGTATCGAAGTATCGAAATATCGAAGTATATCGAAATATTGAAAATATCGAAATATTTAAGTATCGAAAAATATCGAAGAATATCGAAATATCGAAGTATCGAAAATATCGAAGTATCGAAATATCGAAAAATATCGAAGTATCGATATATCGATTTTGATATTTACAAAATATCGAAATTTCGATATTCACAAAATATCGATCGATCGATCGATATATCGAAGTATCGCACATCCCTACTTTTAGCAGTCATTTCCCGAACCATTCAACAACTTCACAAAGACGGCATCCTTGTTGGAATAAAGAAGCTATCCGAAGGTTGGGATTCCGTTTCCATGCCTGGAAGAGCTTTTAGCAGTCATTTCCCGAACCATTCAACAACTTCACAAAGACGGCATCCTTGTTGGAATAAAGAAGCTATCCGAAGGTTGGGATTCCGTTTCCATGTCTGGAAGAGCTTTTAGCAGTCATTTCCCGAACCATTCAACAACTTCACAAAGACGGCATCCTTGTTGGAATAAAGAAGCTATCCGAAGGTTGGGATTCAGTTATTGCCAAGCAGGGAGATTATATTGAAGCCCTGTAAAGAAATCCTCTCCAAACAACAAACGCTTATTTTTTTTTAACAAAAAGTGCATTATTTACGAAATGACCCTCGTAATTAATTAATTATTGAGCCCAAAACTAATACATTTAATATATGCCGAATGATAAAAAGCACGAGCTTGCACACGTTTGAATTTTGCACTAACTTAATTCCAACAGTCTAGAACGGTACCAACCAGAAGAACGCCTTCCAGTCATGGAATGATGAAATGATACTGAATTCATAAGCGTAGTGTATAATCTTCTATGTTGAATACGAAGAAATGAGGTAGTAGTGATAACTGTTTGTTAGTGATTTTTTTTTTTTAATGGACGTGGAAAAAGACTTGGGAGTGGGATGATGGATGGTACGAATGAGATGTCATACAGCCACACAAACATATACAAAAAGTCGTGTAAAAAGGAGACGGTAGATGAATAGCACGGCATCATCCACCAACACGCAAGCTACTCCCAACTCTTCCTTCTCTAGAAACCAAAGTTCAATGTCAGCGCAAGGTCATTCCATAGAATTTTTTTCTCATTCTAAACAAAGAAAAAAGGCTTATTTTTCCCTCCTTTATTTTTTCCGTTGACATAATAGCATAACCACTAATTACTTATACAAGTCATAAACTACCGCCTAAGAAGTTATTAGAGTTTCAGATTAGCCTAGCTCTGTTAAATACTACTTGGAATAGAATGAATTAAGATTATTTATTTCCCTTTATTTATTCATGAAATTGAAGCTGCTAACGCTTCTTAAACTAAGCCCTTCCCTAAGATCTCAAGATGTCCCGTTTTAGCCGGAACAGTCCTTTTTTTCCGTACCGTTGTCCTTTTTTTTTTTTTTTTTTTTTTTCCTATTCTCAAACATGACACCCAAATGTTCCGTTTTTAACTAAAAATGAACAAAGTGTCCCGTAATTGTGATTCAAAATATAAACTATCAGCTGCAGAAGTTATATTTCCATAGCACTCAGTTGAACACAATCTATCTTTCAAATTTTTAGACTGTATTTCGAAACTTGTGGAGTATGTTTTCGAGTCAAAATTGACGTACAGTAAGAAGCTAGAAGCTATGATGCAAAATGTTTTGACTCCATTTGGATTGCTGAGGGGGCACGGTGGTTCAGTGGTAGAGCAGTTGTCTTAGGTGTGTAAGGTATTTGGTTCGATCCTCGGTCAATTAAATTTGTGGTGGACAATATCGTGTCCGTGGCTTTTCTCGGGATACTCCCGTTTCCTCCTACGTTCTCATTTTACCAATTATTCCGTCATCATTCACTTGTTTTAATCATCGTCACCCTCAGCCTAAAGGGCATAAACGTGAGACGTTAAACTGATTTTTTTTTCATTTGGATTGTTCGAAGTCTAGCTTCATTTACAGAAATGTAATCGTTGAGTTGATTTTAGTTTAGCGTCCCTTTCAGCAGCGAGGCTATATGAGACGTGGACCTACTGATTAATGTGGAATCCGAACCACATGAGCTCCCGCCAGGAATCGAACCCGGGCCAAAGGCGCGTACGCTAACCGCTTAGCCACAAGGGAGCTCTAGAAATGTAGTTATGTCTCTATTATGACTATGTTTCAAATCATAAGAACATTAAATATTTTCCTGTATTTCTTCGCTACTGAGGGTGTCCAGGTTAAATACTTAAATCCCAAATCAATGTTTGCAGAAACAGCTGAAATTATTACTTCTCTATTTAAAAAAAAAAAAAAAAAAAAAAAAAACGTTTGACGGAATTCGAAATTGAGAATAAACTTGTAGCCATATGAAGAGATAATACGAATTGTAACTTGTGCATATTGTACTGTACCTTAAAAACACTGCGGTGCCCAAAATGCAATATATGAATCACATATTTACCCATCCATCCAAGATTCATATTCGCCCCATTTTGCAAGTTAAAATTCTGGTTATCTTACCTTATCCGCTGATCTAATGATAACCACTCGCACCTTTGGTGTACAGGGTCCTGGTTTCGATTCCCGGTGAGAGAACTTTGAAATCTAAACGCATTACGGTGCTTCAGATCTTAAATTATAAGTCCACCTTAAATTATTAAGTCCACATTTCATATCTCTAGTGTTAAAAAAGGAACACTGAACTTCAATAATCCAACCAATAGATAACAATATTCTCAGGTGAGGTAGTAGTTGTCTACCTGTCTCTTTAACTTGGACAAGACCGTAGAGACCAAAGTGGGTCCTACCTTCTGAAACATTCGTTACACTCTCGATTCAGTATTCTTTAAAACATTTCTTCACCTGCTCTAGCCCACGACCCAACTGGATTTCTTTGGTCAATCCCTTATAGGTAAGCAGGTATTTATTTTCAATAATTTGTCCTTGCAAAGAAATGCTGTAATTGCAATTACATTATCATAATTATATAGAAAGTATCATAGTTACTGTTTTTTAAATTAGAAGACTTCATTTAAGAAGCAACAATTTAAAAATAAATAAATTTAAGAACATATTTTTCACACATGTCACTAATAATATTACAACACTATGTGTCACCAATATATCTTCTTTATATAAAAATAGTAAATATATAGGAAAATGAAATCTTTAAGTTTTACGTCCCACGGTTATGCTGGTTAGGCTAAAGGAGACGGTGATGATGAGAAATGAATGAAATGGTGGAATGAAGAATGTGGGAGGAAACGGGAGAACCCCGAGAAAACCCACGAACACGGTGTTTGTCCACCATAAAGTCCGCACGGCGCGATCTGGGATCGAACCAGGGTCCCAAGCACCGGAGGTGAACGCTCTACCACCAGCCCCCCCACCTCCGGTGATACAGCCAAGTTCAAAAGGGATTCCTTAACATAATTGTTCTTTTTCGTCTAACTTCAAATTGAATAACACTATATAATGACAATACGTATACTATATAATTATCTGTAAGTTATAATTGATCTAATGTAAGACATGAGGCACACGAAGCTACAAGTATCGTAATTTTATCTTCCGCGTTCAACCTATTTCATTTGAGATGCCAAGTTCTAAAGCTGCAGAAAGGAAAAGCACATCTAAAAAATAAAATAAAATAAAATAAATCTCTTCCCGGATATTCACTACTCATCTTTCACTTCTTTGAATTGTAAGGAATATCCCAAAGGTAATAAAGAACAACAAAAATTTTACGAAGTAAACCACAAGGATATTTCCAAAACTTTTTGTTCTGGCACTCAAATATCGCACCAGTGGTAACAAGCCCTTCACGGCAAACAGTGCCATCTATGTGCCATCCATCAGTTTCAACTTAGAATAACAGCATGTATTATTCGACAGCATGTATTATTCTTTACCTGCACCATTTAGATATTTTAATCAAAGGTGTTATAAACTAGCCAACTATTTAATTATTTTATATAGGTTAGAAGAAGAAGTTATATATACTTTAATTATATAAATATTTTGTATCTCACTTTAATTATATAAATATTTTGTATCTCATTGTCAGAATGTTGATTGTGTAAGGATAGCATAGAGAGAATACATTGTGGTATGATGGCTGTAAAGAGCCTAGATATAACTATACAATAAATACATTCGAATAAGCAACATTTACAGTTTTTGTGCTAATTTAATACGTGTGCAACTCACTTATTTGAACTAGAGATCAACGATTACGTTTTAAACTGTGTAGATGCGTCAGTTTGTTGGACAGAGTCGTTTGAATTAGTCGCTGTGCGTTGAGCTCGCATACTGCATGGCAATGCGCCAGTGCACACGGCTGTTCTTTTGCCAAAATTGCAATGCAAGGTTGTGGTTTCGAAGATATTCAATACTCACCCTACAGACCAGACTTAGAAATAATAATAATAATAATAATAATAATAATAATAATAATAATAATAATAATAATAATAATAATAATAATAATAATAATAATAATAAAGTCAAAATAAAAACATACAACGGAATACAACAGTAGACAGATCATTATTCTAAATTCTATTTTGCAAGGGTAGTTAAATTTCTGCTAATTAATGATAGGAGAAAATTTAATGCTTCGTATGTAATATTGTACTGAATGAGGCACAAACATGAACATTACGCAAAAATGATGAAAATGAATGGAAGCTTTCGAAATGTGGGTGTGGAGAAGAATGGAGAGAATTAACTAGGAAACGAATGAGTGAGTCTAAGAAATGGTTCCGGTGGGAAAGAACAATTTAATATATTATTAAGAAGAGGAAGAGAAAGCTGTTGGGAAATTGAATAAAAAATAACTGTATAATGAGGGACATACTAGAGAGCAGAGATGGAGTGGATCAGTGGGTCGTGCGTCAACAGCATGTGACCCACTGTGACCCACCACCCACCGTGACCCACTGTGACCCACCAACTCAGTATGATCTACCGATCCTCTCTGCTCACTGCATTGTAGAGTATCTTCTGAAGACTGGTAAATTTGTCACCGTTTTACTTTCAAGACCTTCATTTCCCTTTCTTTTCCACTTGCTTCTGTCTACTTACCTGAGGTGAGTAAGTATACCTAACCAAGTGAAAAAAGAACTTCAGGCACTTTTGGATATTGATATTTTTAATAGTAATAATAGCAATAGGACTTACACTACAACTTGGCTTTCGAGACCTGTGGGTTTTTAGAGCTAACTACTGGAAAAAATACATTTTTGAATCACTGTAATATATAAATTATTTATAAAAAATTGAATGTAACTATGTGTGCCTGATCATCACGGTGAAATTGCAAAGTCAAATGAAATTACTTTTGGTATATAGTTAGGCCTTAATCCAAATTGGGATGTTATATTGCTTTTATTATAATGCATAATATCCTAAGGAGTTAGTGAGGATCCGAATTTTTGAAAAAAAAAAAAAAAAAGTATCTCGCAAGCCGTTAAACTTACGGAGCTGAAATTCAGTGAATTAATTCTTTATTGAAAATAAACAGAATGTGTCCTAGCATTTTTTTAAATTCTCCTTTATGTGGGGGGGGGGGGGCACTTTCTATATATGGAAAATTGGTAGTGAGTTGGTTTGTAAAAATGATCGAAAACGATCGATGTTATTTAAGAAAAAAAAATCAGAAACAAAAAATACAGTGCTTGGCTCCATATATCCATTGCTTTCTGCTATAATAATCGTTGACGCTTATGTTTATTATATGGAGCGCTTACAGCACAGGGCAATCAACCCATAAAGTTGTGAGAAAAATAGGCATAAAATTTGTACTGTGAGCTTAATTACACGGAAATTTGAAGTTTGGATTGTACGCATAATTGTATGGAAAATTTTACACTTTTTTCCCCTTTACGTTGGTCTACTTACTTTGATTTGGAACTTTGAAATTTCACCCTTTTTTCCACTGAAAAGTATTGATAATTCAACAAGGAAATAATTATACTGTGATAATTTAATTGAAATCCATCGTAATTTGGCACATGACAAACAGCAGTGTGGTAATTGAAGTTGAAGAAGGAGGGAAATTCCCATTCACCTCTGAATACTTTCCAGAAACCTCGTTCGCTTTCGCTTTCTAGACGAGGGAGGGAACTTGGTAATGGTATCAAACCTTCATGTGTAATTACAAAAATTAAATTTATAAACAAATAAGAAATCAGTTTATCAGGCTTTAATTGATAATTTATTCACAAGATTTCCTATCAAAGGCGTGGTAGATGAAGTTTCTGTTCTACATGGGTCGACATTGCCAACTGACATGGTCGATATGGAAAAGATGTTGTATGGTGATAGAGAGATGATACTTCTTGCTGAGTATTTCAAAACTGACGAAGAAAAATCGTTATCAGACTTAAGTCTAACAAGTAGATTTCGATGAGAAGTTGCAGAAATCGGGTAGAAGTATTATCAATTTCCACGACAGAGTACGAACAGGGATTTCCCCTTATGAATTTACAGATGACTGATATTAGAAATAGATGCTCTCAAACATTGTCTAACTTGTTGTTCATCAATGTTAATGGCCCACCGCTAGACAAGTTCAAAGTAGACGAGCTAGTTATTTCTTAGCTGAAGGATGGACATCATTCCACTGCGGATGATTTACCACGAAAAAGTTACCAACAGGAAATAAATCCGATTTCAGATTTGTTTTAAGGTGGAAAATTACTAGTATTACTAATTATGTATACTTGTATTACTAATGACTTATTTGTGTTATTCAACTTTGTACCTACTTTTCAGTAAGTCTCTTCTTTGCTTTAGGTAAACTACTTTGGAATAAATATTCATAATAGTTGCAATTATGCATATTTGTAACTTAAATTTAACGTGGTGTTTTAGTGATTTCACAAATTACAATTATGAGCATACTTTATGGAGATGCTCTCACATAGGGTACCCTATGAACAACTGATTTTTCAAGTCTTTTGTGAGAAAAATACTGTGAACTGAAACCATAACCTTTTCCATATTGTACAGGGGTATTTTCCTGCAAATAGAATTTTCTTGTGGAATGCGTTCAGAAATTAACACTTGCAAGAATACTCTCTTAGTACAAGTATATTTTAGGCACACACTAATTTCCCCCACCTCGAACTGTTTCAATTTCCTCACTGACAAACACTTTACCATTTTATATCGTAAAGGTCAGATCCACCGTTATTGTAACAGAGTGGTGCTTGAGCGATTGACTAGAAATTCGAACTCCGATTAGTGACAATTTCACAGTCTTGTTTTATTACAAGTGTAAACTCTTTAGTCAGTTCAGAAGAGGCCGTGGATCGTGTTCAGAGTTGATGACGATGGATTTTGGTGAGTCAGAGTAGGTCAAAGTGGATGAGAGTGGTTCATAGTGGGTGGTGGGTCACCGTGGGTGGTGGGTCAGAGTGGGTCACCGTGGGTCATGATGGGTCAGAGTGGGTCACCGTGGGTCGGAGTGGGTCACCGTGGGTGGTGGGTCAGTGGGTCGTGGGTCAAGTTTTCATTGGCCCACGCCAACTCTGCTAGAGAGTATGTGGCGAGGAAAGAGAGAGATGGAGCGAAGTAGACTACAATTAATAGACGATATCAAAACAGAAAAATCGCACGTAAAGGCGAAGAGGTTGGCAGAAGACCTTTAATCATGGAAGCTTCTCAGTTGCGGCAAATGACCTGCCAATAATGACAGAAGGATTAGGTATTGTTTTCTAATTACGAGGCCACCTATTCAGGCCTGAGATGACTCACACCAAAGGCAGGCGAATGATACTGAATCGAAACCTGAAAACAAGAAACTAAATAGCCTCCGAAGCAGGCCCGCAACCAGACACAGAAGTTTAGGGGGGGGGGGGCATGAATAAGATATGGGGGGCCAAGTCATTAAAAACTCTCTTACAGATATCTAAATTGTGATTTTTGTATTAATAACAGCATTTTGTATTGAGGTCTGGAGGGGCCGTGAAAAGTTTAGGGGGCAGGCCCTCCTGGCTCCCCCTCTAGTTACGGGCCTGCTCCGAGTTAAGATTAGACTCAAGTGTTTCGTAAATCCTAATGGAAATGCGGTCCCGAAAGTCAGTAAAACCGATGTGTTATGTAGTAAAAATTTTACATTATACAATGACTTGATTGATACCATTCTTTACCTACGAAAGTAATACATTATTGCATCGACATGTACTCATGGAAGTATCATTGACATAGCTGAAAGTTGTAGCTAATTGATTGTAATTAACAGGAGGAACAAAAACCAACATTAGGAGCCGTGTGTTCATGCTCTTTCTCTCTCTTTATGACCTGACATCTTTCATTTTCTCTGTCTCACAAGAACTTTGCTTTCAAAGCATCTCTGTGTGAAAAACAACCAAGAAACCTTCTACACTTATCCTAATTATCACTTTCAAAATGAGGTTGAAAGATTGACATGGGAAGGGAAATTGAATGTCTTCAGCTGACAATCACCATCCGAAGGAAAGTAATCATCTTTTAGCAGGCAGCATTTTATGTAAACATAAACAGTATATATATATATATATATATATATATATATATATATATATATATATATATATATATATATACACGAATTATTATCAATATATGTTCTGTGTATTCGTATGGTTATAACGTACAAGGTGTGATAAAGGAATAGGGTGAATAATTTTATTAATAAGCTTACATGGAATTTGATTTAATCTCCTTCAAAATACTGTCCTTGACTAACAATGTACTTAACCCAACGTTCAATCAATGACTGAAACATTTCTGGGAGGCTACTTTTGAAAGGGCGTTCAGCTGCTCGTTCGTGGCCCTCTTAATGTCAGTAATGGTGTCGAAACGTTTTCTTTTAAACACGGTTTTAATTTTTGGGAAGAGCCAGAAATAGCATGGTGCTATATTGGGAGTGCACAGCAAATGTGGATAAACAGGAATATTTTTTCGGTCAAAAACTCGCGTATCAAAAGCAAGATGTGGAATGGCACGTTTTCGTGGTGAAGTAGGAAGCCATTTGCCCATTTAATTGGCGGTTAAAATACTTTTCACGAACCCATACAAAATGTTTTTTAGTTCTTCGGAAACCTCTCGAATAGTCATTCGCCTGTTTGAACGAATTATTTGTGCCACTTTTTGACGTCGAAGGACGTCTCGATTGTTGCTTGTTTTCAACCGACTCCTGCCGTTTTTGAATCGCTCATACCACTTATAAACAGCCTTCAATACCACCGCTTCATCGATATGCACTGATTTTGATATTTCGTGAGCTGCTTCTTCTTTTTTTTTCTCAGTTTAGAACAATACTTAGTGTTGGCACCCAACAGACACTCTAAACACGTCCTCACTCTTCTGCCTCTGGAAGCCAACTAACATGTCACAACTCGTTCACACTCGACACTGACTGTACCAAAGAATTCGGCTACCAGGCTTACCTAGTTTAAATTGATACAACATCGATAGATGGCACTGTGCAACTACATTCACCTTACTTTTTGATCACACCGTGTATAGTGCGAGTTTGATAACTGACATGGAATGTGAATTTCATAGTTAACCACTGTCGAGATAATTGTTAAATTACTACCATATTTTCTTTTAGGAGAAGCTTTTTGAAAATTCAGGAAAAGATTAGATAAAATAACACGAAACATTTTGTGTAACGTTTCGTGATTACGCAATTGTGATTATTGAAGACGGATGATAAACAGGCTTTCTTCCCAAAACTGTTATTCAGAGAGAGAGGCAAATTCAAAATACGAGTATGAGGGTTGTACAGTGGAACAAGGTTCAGGGAAATTCTGCGAATGTGGACTTGAACACGTTGGCCGAAGAAAGGATATGGACAATAGTCTTTTGAATATTATTTTCTGATATGTAATCGCAATTAAATTTGTCTTAGCTCCAAGAGGGAGGAGAGAAGTTGACCAATTCCAAGGAGAAGGCGAAGTACCCCCTAAAGCAAAGCAGTTCTATTCAACCGGGGATACCCCTGGGGGTACGTGATACTAAAATAAGCATATTTCCAATACTTATTGAATGATCATCATGGTTGGAGAAAATAAATGTAACAAATTCTAAAGTTACTTTTAGTTGTTGAATTTGAACATTATTCTCAGTGTGTGAATTATCACATACGATGAGGAGACATCTTCCTCAGTTGAACTAAATGTCTCCCATATGTTTTGAAATTTCCCACGTTATTTTTTTTTTTCAGATGTGCACTTTATCCACCTGTAAATAGTTTTTTGATTGGCACACTGATTGTCCTATTTATCCCGGTTTTTAATCAACATAACATGTGTATTAACTTTAATAAGTTAATTTCGATTTAATTTCTTTTAAACAGTTTCAGGGGTACACAATTGGATGGCGAACTGTGTCTAGGAGTACGCGAGAATAAAAGATTGACTAGCACTGCCCTAAAGTGTCTGGAAGGAACACTGATGATAAGTGGAAGTGAATTGCTATGGAAAAAATGGTTAAATGAGAGTATGGTAGTAGACGGAACATCCCCCTCCCGAAGGAAACCTAATTATATATACTATCCATCACAAATGTACGTCGTGTAGTATCAAACCTAGGACTTGTTGTGCCAAGATAGCACTCTATCATTGAGAAATCACGTTTCTCTTGAAAATCCGAAAGATTGTGTCTTTTAAACATCAGACAGTTAATAAGTACAAAACTATATTAGGTTCTCATATTCTAAAGGTAAGCAGCGCAAGTTCAGAAAACATATTATCCTGAGAGTCCTTTGAATTCAACTCTGATCGTTAAGTCCGGAGCTCATGAGAAGTACAGAATTCTAGTCTAGAAAATCAGAAATAATGATGTTTGGTGTTTGTGTGCTGACCACGCATCACGCAGTAGTTTTTCACCGTTCTGCAATTTATAACAACTTCTTAAATATGATTCTAAAAGCACGTGTAGCTAAAACAAAATAAAATAAACACTCAAATCAAATCATGTAGTACGAGGCTTGTAGGAAAAGTATCCGACCAAGGTCCCGGAAATCCAGTACGCTCCAAGGGCGCCCATCAGGGGGGCAAGGTGGGGCGCTCGTCCCTCCTAGAGGAAATCGTACTTCGGAATATCGAAAATCCAATTGAATTTTTACATTAGTTACAGCAAAATTTCAACCTATATTTGAAATGTCGCGTATATTTTCCCCCTTGGTAACCACAATAGGGGCGCCCTTGGTACGCTCAACTGGCATTTTCGTTGTCCTAATCCCCTTCAAACTGGTTCCCTTCTGCTTCCTCGAAAAATTCATTGAGGCGTCGAAAAATTCAATGAACGATGAGAGGTTGTCGTAAACAACGACGGAGAGCATATTATTGATTAATTTGTTGTACTTTGTTTAAAATCAATTAGAAAATAACGCTTATGAGTTATTCCTCAGCAAATTTTACTGTTTGTTTAGAATTTAAGGCAACTGTTCCCAAAGAGCTTTAACTCAGGTGCTGCATTAAGCACTGCTAATGTCTTCAACATCGAGTTTATCCGTCTTCTATCACATATGAATAAAAACTATGTAAAAACGTTTCGCGCTTACATTACTATCTACAATAGTAAATGTATTTTCAAACTTAGCAATATGAGAACCAAGTGAACATTTTCTTGAAGAAGGCTTGAGGTGACACCTGAAACGAAGACAGTAAATTAATATTCCTCCCGTATGGGACCTCATAAATATAATTTTCTGAATGTCATGAGAATTAATCGTGATGGCTTAAAGCTCTGTCGACAGTGATCCTGGTCTCGAAGTACAGAGAGAACGTGAAACCAACTATTTTCTCTGTATTCTTGGAAGAACACAACAATAATGATTAATTGAAAGACAAACACACAAGTATGAAATTCGATTTCAAGGTCTTCTCATGAAACTCATGATAATAAGTGACTGATAATATTTTTTTAAGAAGACGAAAACGGGAAATATCCTGAAGTTATACGCAAAATGTTTTAATACAACTTGAAAAAATTTTATTTTTAAGGATATAAAAAGAATAATACTTTTTAACCTGTAAAATATGCATCAATTTCATGTTTATTATTATGTTATTCATACTTCAGAACATTGAGCTCCAAAAAGGGTGGCGCTACAGTAATGGGCAGCAAGGGGGGGGGGAGTTCAAAGGCTACTAAAAGATTGTGATGTATAGCATTTTAAGGAGAGGATGAGAAATATTGATACAATGCATCTTCCATTTAAATCACACACACAACATTTAACAAAAAGGGGGAAAGGGAAATTTTCGCACTGACTGATTGGTTAATATAAATGCTTAAATTTCTCTGTTCTTCAGAAATAAACCAATAAAATTGAATAGATTGTGTGTGGGTTTGTGTGTATCAGTTCAAAGCATCCATTATTGGCTGAATATACTGTATTGTGTGTGTCTTTTGTAAAAAAAAAAAAAAAAAAAAAAAAAAAAATGAAGGAAACAATAAAAAAATAGAAGTAAAAACAAATGAATAAAACAAGTATGGTTAACACTTTCTTTAATATAGCTAAATAAATCTTATCAAATATCTACTGTCATAGAAATTTGACACTCAACAAACTAGGGAAAATTTGATATAGGGGGAAAATTTTGTGTCAGTTGAGGGAAATCTTTTTAAGGAAACCTACGAACACTGCATGTTACTAGACCAGGAAAGAGTCCTTAAAGTTTGCAGGATTTACAAAGGAGATGCCAAATAATAACATCTATCAACAACAATAATAATAGGAATTTATGCTTTAGAATTATTTATAGGGGTAGGAAAAATGGAAAATCCTTATAATGTGTAAGCGTACAAAGTCCGAGGGCTCTCTCTGCTCCCTAGCATAGCGAAGAACCATCACCGATCAGTCAAAATTTTCGCACCGAAGGTTTTTGCATACGACTCTGGTTGTAATTTAAACTTTGCGCTAGATCGTACATCTTGTAGTTTCACAATTCATCTGAGGCGAACTCTGGAAGAAAACAAATACCAGTGGCACAGTGGCGTAACTAAAGGCTTGGTGCCCTCCCCATAGACAGCGTTTAGTGAGGCCCCTTCTCTACATCCCACTTCACGATTTGGGGGCCCCTGATAGCTTGAGGCCCCCCGCAATGCGGGGTCTGCGGGGCCCTTATTTTCACCCCTGAGTGGCAAAACATACGAAGTTTGGTCAGTTTCATTTTAGCTTAGTATTCCATAGACAGATTAGCATTTTGCCTTCTGAGCATTATATTAACTCGTTAATCTCAACAGCACTGCGGATAATCTATGAAGCAAGGCTGATATCCATAATTCCTCCCACAAGAATACGTGGGAGAACCGATTTTTGATTCTTCATACCTTCGGATCAACAGGATGAATCACTTCCATCAATGAACAGGATCCCTACACCCTTGCGTAAATTAATGGTAATTCATCAAAAGTAGGTTCTGAGATTTTGCGTCTTCCAGATGGATACAAGCAGAGACAAAGTATATATATAATAGAATTTTTGATAAACCAAACTCTTTAAAAAGTATTTTGTTAATTTATCTGTAAGAAGTTGTTGTAACATGTACGATGGTGGTATTTGCTGAGTGTATTGATCAGAACTGAAAGATCGATAAAAGGGTATTTCCCAGGGGTAGAAATGGAATTCCAGAACTAAGGGGATGGTCATTAGTAGATAAGGTCTGGTCGGGCTACGTCATCAGACAACAGGAAGGAAAAGGGTAGGGGATACAAGCTAGTTTTCGTGGGCCGCCAACTAATAGGATAAGCGTTATATGCAGCACAAATAATAACCAAAGAAAATAAAGACTGCTATCTAAGTTTCACATTATTTTGTACTTATAACGACTGATGTTCTTCCTTCTTTTAAGTTGGAGTACGATTTCTCAGTGGTAGCGCGCTCATCTCTGGTGCGTGAGGTCCCTGGTTCGATCTCCACCTAAGTAAGTTTGTGGTGTACAACATCGTGTCGGTGCTTGGGTTTTCTCAGGATATTCCTGTTTCCTCCTACATTCTCATTCCGCAAATACTTCCATCATCATTCACTTGTCTAAATCATCTTTTCCCCATCAGCCTAAAGGGCATAATCATGGGATATTAAACTGAAAGGTTTCATTTTATTTTCATTCCCTTCTTTTAAGCTAACACTTCAGCTTACTAAAAGGACGCTGTTCCGTCGCGTTCTCCCCTCACTTCCACCTGGTATTTCCAGATTTATTATTTGTATTTTCTCCTCTGTTGCTCTTCACATTTTTTTCACCTTCATTCAATTTTGAAAGCAAATATAATTTATATAAACAATGTGTGTGTGTGTGTGTGTGTGTATGAACAGTCCCATTTATTTTACATATATGCTGCACATAACGTTATTGTTATTTCAATTTCCTGAAATTTTTATTTCCTGTATGTTACATAAACACTTTATAGCCCCGATTTTTTTTTTCCAACTAACTTGTCACAAATTAAAGAATCGCTTATGAAGTTGGTTCAATTTTACAGATTTCTTATCTCTAGTGCAAGAATTCTTGATTAGACTCCAGACTATGTGAATTTATGGTGGAGATCTCGTGCCCTTGGGTTTTCCGTCCCTATATTCCCACTACAACAATTCCGCTATAATAATTTACTTCAGTTAATTATCTGTCCCCTTTAGCCTACAGACCATAAGCCTGAAATAATAATAATAATAATAATAATAATAATAATAATAATAATAATAATAATAATAATAATAACGAATCATTTAACACCAAAACAGTGTTGAGATCTAAGACGTGTTGCACACGAAAGTCGAGAAATAACTCGTATCGAATTTAAAAAGGTACTTACTTCTCGTCTTGACTTCCGTCTTAGTTTCGAGACGAGAACATAATCGTCTCGTAGCCATGTAATACTGTAAATATGTCCCGCGTAACTAGGAAAACAAAGCTGGAAATTCTTCTAAGAAATCTAAACAAGAAGAAAGTAATTTACTGTTGATGACAGTTATTTTAAGGCTTTTCATCCATTTTGTAATAATTTCACTACCTGTCTTGTTTTCATGTTACGTAACGTTCAATCTCGGTTATATTTAAAAGGAAGTCAGGAAGAAAATCTGTAAAATGATTGTTTCCTGACATTACGAACATCAACAGCGCACGGCTCACGTCCTGGAGAGGTCACCACTGTTGCTGAAAGTGTCGCAATCTATGATTCCCAACTTCTCAAAGACAGTTTATTTTGATTTTGAATGAAAGGCTCATCTGTGTATTGACAAGTTGTCGTTGTTAATGTATCTAGAATAAAGTAAACAAGCAACAAAATCAACACTGTCTGTTACCCTTACCGCGATGTGTTTATGTTTTATGTTGATAGTATTCGCTTGCCGGGGCCTCGTTGTTATGTTGCACTGGGGATACTGCGTTAATTCGCTGTCTGGGGCGCCTGCCGTGCGAATGACATGGTTGCCAGCGCAAATAGAATTAATTTTGTTCTTCTTTTGTTATTTTACCATCATGCTACGAAGTATCTTCTGCAGACATTTCATAGTCTTCTATAGGCATATCTTTCGAAACAAGTAATATCTTTCTTTCTAAAAGAATAGAAAATATATTAATTGTAGAACTGATAAAAAACATGGTGCAACCAAGAACCAAGTAAAAATAGTCATTCGTTCTTAGTCATTCGGGACTGCAGTGGCTCAGTAGTACAGCGTTCACTTCTGGTGCGTGGTGTGCCTGGTTCGATTCCAGCTCGAACCAAGTGAGTCTTGTGATGGAAAAGAACCGTGTGCGTGGGTTTTCAAGGGGTTCTCCCATTTCCTCCCAGTTTCTTCATTCCACCATTTCATTCATTCTCATAATCACTATCTCCTTACCCTATACGACCAAACCATGGGACGTAAAACATAATGATTTCATTTCTGACAAAACGTATTCCCTCTTTGTAATGAATAATAACATAAAGAACTTTGTAATATCCTAATGAGACTGGATTTCTATTAATATTTTGTAGTTTATCGAGATATGAACAGAAGCCTTGTAAAGCTCAGAAACTAACAGTTTTTTTTCCTGCTATAGGTTATCAAAATGCATTATACAGGGTGGCCCAAAAGTAGGTATATAGTACCGTACTGATCAGCTCATTTCGTTCTATACCATGTTTCTTTATTGTTATTGTTATCCATGTTTCTATATTATTTATTCCTAATGCGTTTTTACCTTCATATTAAGCTCGAAAGAGCCAAAACAAATAAACCCATATACTAGAATGTTATACTTGATTAATGCAGAGGTGTATACCTACTTTTGGGCCACTCTGTATATGCAATTTTGAGTGCAACTAGATTATAAGTCCAACAATTATATATATCCCTCATTGGAAATCAAAACTTGATCTTCGATTCGAAGATCCTACCTGCTATGAAAAATTCGTTCATACACATCGACTGCCTCATATTGTAATTATAATCATTTTGTATTCTTTGTATAATCAACAGGCGCATAGTGTAGTGCGGTGATGGGCAAACTTTTTTTTTTTTTTTTAAGGGGAGAACCATACAAAAATCTTTAGGTGAGCTAATATAATTTATTAAAAACAACGATGGTACATTTTATGAAATCCTTATAACACTTATTAATATAATTGAAGTTTCTCATAATCTGTTTCATGCAATGCATCGATTTTCTGAAGGTGATTTCTCACTTGTCAATCCGTTTCGGATAAAACTTTTTCAAAGTAACCTTATTCTTGCTCAGATTAGGAATTATGTCGCGGGCCAGATACAGCCTTTCAGTGGGCTGCACTTGACCCGAAGGTCATAGTTCGCCCATTACTGGTGTAATTATCTCCACCATATCTTGAACCAATTTCTTTGTACTTAAAGCCTTGAAGTTCCTCGAAAAGAATTTTTCCTTTGCGATTGAGAAGATTTATTGATGATAACGCTGAAAGAAAATTCCTCAGGCGTTGTGTGGACACCTGCAAGTCTTTCGAAAACTATTCAATCCAAAACTATAAATAGAGATACTGAAAATAAAGAGAGTTGCTACACATAGGGCATAACTGAGCAGTTTCATCCTTTTCCCAGGTAAAAGACAAAGAATGATCTAAGTTGCAAGGTTGCCACTGAATTGAAAAGCTAAGTTGGTGTCCTATTGTCAGTTACTATTAGGCATGTCTATGAACAAAGAGAGTGAACAGGCCAATCAACTCTTCTCTGCTTTAGATGTCTACTTACATTCCTCTTCAAGGAAATAATGATAAGTTGAAAAATTACCTAGTAAATACTATCCCGTGTTCAGTAGCGTCATTTCAGATTTGGCTTTGGGGGGGGGGGCAAGACCCAGGGCCGTGCCGTGGAAAATCAGCGGCCGGGACGAGAGTATACGACTGCGCCCCCATACATATATTCCAAGCACTTTTTCCTATCGTTTTTCCTTTTTTCTCCCGAATTTTTCGCTTCCTGACTTCGGCGCCCGGGGCCACCGCCCCGCTCGCCCCCCCCCCACGGCACAGCCGTGGCAAGACCCCTTGATATATGTAAAATTTCGCGTTTTTCACTGACTTATTACTATTCTATTGATAAAATCTATATAAATCTCAAACTCAGGGGGGAAATGCCCTCCCTACCCTCCCCCTAAATGACGCCCCTGCCCGTGTTTAAAACAGTCTTGTAGAGAAACATGCATTTTATACACCTTAAATTGTCTTCTTGATACTATAGGAACTTCATGGCTTTCTCGAATCACAAAATTTCTTGTTTTTTAAATATTTTGTAAGTTGCAAGCAGTGAAACTAGAATTGTTAATTAAAATCTAACTTTCCTCTTCAGCATCAAGGCTATATGAGATGCATTATATTGTTTAAAATGATATTTAGACTACTACTCGGGTTTTTGTCCGAAGCAAGCACCCTTTCTTCCCCGGAAATTGAACATGGAACAACGTGTACAAAATAAGTAACACGTGCACTTCCGCATATTCATTTTCGGCAGTTCAATACTAATCTTAGAAGCAAGGCAAATATCTTAGAGTTATACCTAAGGCGAATTTGCAATTGTTTGAACCTATACCCTTTACACGAAGAGAATTAGGGAAAAAATGAAATTTTTAAGTTTTACGTCCCACGGTTATGCCGACTAGGCTAAAGGAGACGGTGGTTATGAGAAATGAAAGAAACGGTGGAATGAAGAAAGTGGGAGGAAACGGGAGAACCCCAGAAAACCCATGCACACGGTGTTTGTCCACCACAAAGTTCACTTGGGGAAGAGAATTAGGAGTGTACACCATCGACAGAAAAAGAAAGAAGAAAGCAAAAGAAAGAAAGAGAGAAACACAAGAAGAAACAAGAAAAATAAAGAAAGAAAAAGAGAAAAATTATAATATTCCATCACACTTCTTAATGATAATAGGGCCCAATATTTTCATGGAGCGGAAAGGAGGAAATAAAGTTTGGGCAGAGAATACCAGGGATGAAAACACGTAAACGTCCGGAATTGTGGCGCTGAGGATTTTTTTTAAAGTGACAAATTGAAAAAGCATTTCTCCGTGCTAGTTTGAGCGTTTTTTCCCCCACTTTTTATATCACAAATGGCCGGCGTTCATAATGGCTTGACGAGAACCGAAATAAAGGCTTGGAACCTTAGAACCTACCTGGTTACGCCGCCATACGCTCTTACAGAATAAATATGTTCCATTGTGGGAAAAAAAAGAAAAGAAAAGAAAGCAAATTAAAGACAGGAAAAAATCCATTTTTATTCAAAAATACCTAAAACTGTAGTTTTAGAAGAATCAATTTTCAAGAATTTCCGGGAAGAGCCCCCAAACCTCTCACTAAGCCTGAGTGATATTCCATACCCCGAGATTTCCTGGTCGTGAGCTGTGGGAGCTCCCCCACTGGTTTTCAAAACCCGGTACTCTTAGTTCCTATCATATTTCGGCACAGTATAACTACTTACCTTACAATTCTGGGACAATCAATACTGAAAAATGAGCTCTAAGAAAAAATCGAAACCGAAACTACACGCACCGAAGACATATGCTAAGTATTCTCACATATAACATCACGTTTTACAGAGATATATACAAATAAGTGTACAATATTTGAACATATGTATTTAAAAAAAAAATCTTACGTTGATCGTACGATAGAATGAGTAATATAATCATGAAGTAGTGCAGCAAAATCAGTGAAGACAAAAATATTTCCATGCCTTGCCACCTTGCACCGAAGCTGTAGCATTTGCCTCCCCTAGCACTGCGTTTCCTACTGAGCATGCTGCTTGCTGCCCCCTTCGCCCTGCAGCGGTAATCCCTCCTCGTTTCCATCCAGTCAGTCAGTCAGTCGGGCAAGGCAAGGCAAAGTAAAATAATCGGTGGAGAGCGGAGCGGGATTGTATCTACATCTGTTGAATTGTGTATGTTCAATGTTGCAGCGGTGTAGAGCGAGAGTGAGAGTTATTATCCAACAGTGGTGGTTGAAAAAGAGATTTTCAACGAGGAACTTCTACCAACGGCTACAAGTGAACAAATATAAGTGAAATAACTGCACACACAAACATACTGGATCGAGATGCTGTGAAACGCTCACTGTTTTTTGTCCAGGTAATTCCATAGCTTAAAAAAAAAAAAACCTAGTGTTTGTAGTGTTTATAGTTTCTTGCAACTACTTTGTGATGGTTGATAGTTTTCCAGTGTTAGTGTTGTGTATGTAGTGCCCACGAGGGTGCTCTTCATTTGTTGGTCTTTGTTGTTTTGCTAGGTGAACAACAGAACCAGTGTAGCCTTGTATCATGAATGAGTTCGACGAACCAACCATCTGTCCGTGTGATTTGAAAACCGGCTTGTATTGATCCAACGTTACAGCTGACTTCACAAGCGCCTACGAATATTAATTTATTTATTTTTGGATATAGATCTTGAATATGCAGAAATAGTCATCAGTCTGAATTATGTAATTTTAATGAAATTGATGAGTGTAAAACTACATCAGTTTTTAATTGGTTAAGGAATGAGAGTCAGCGATAAGCGACAGATAATAGTGTAAAACCATAATTTCTGTCATTGTTTATAATTATCTTATTGTTACGGTGAAGTAATATTATTGACAATACAAGAAGCGGTGCTTCCCCAGCAAGTGCTTGAGCGCAATCCCCCCCAAATTTGAAATCCAATCCCCTGTCTCCCTCCCCCAAAAGTAGTAAAGAAAATTGAATTGGTTGGCAAAATGAAGGTAACTTAGTTTGGAGATGAAATTTTATTCGATTTCGGAACTTTTTGTTTTCAAAATAAATGCAGACTTGGCATTTTCTATGAAAATTTGTCTCTCAAAGAATTTAATGGCCACATCTAGTGCCGTAAATACCACCCCTGAATGCAATGACTTTTATCAACATAAGCTTAGGAATAGTGGGAATATTTTATGTACTAAAACTGAAGTTTGATGCATGTAGGCTATAGTATCTATGTTTTTACCATTATTTTCAATTTGGATTTTTTACAATACAAAAATCGCGTACTTGATATATCCTAAATATAAATGTGGCAGCGACTTCAGATAGTAGCTGATAAATGATATAACGAATAAGGTACAATGGTAGCCCAAACGTAGGTATACACTCCTGCATTGATTAAGTATAATATTCTAGCTTATGGGTTTATTTGTTTCGGCTGTTCCGGGTTTAAGGTATATAAGTAAAAAGGCTTTAATAACAAATAATAAAGAAATTAAGTCAACCTGATAGATAATAAAAAACTGATATAAAATACAGTGAGATAATCAGTACGGGACTGTATACCTATTTTTGGGCTACCCTGTATAACTTCTATAATGCTTTAATAAAAAAACACACGATATGTTTGCGACACTATAGAAAAATTAACTCTCCTTGAATTTGATTAAATAATTGAAGTACGTGAAATCGAACTCTTCGTTTATTTACTTAGTTCCCTGGTTGGAAATCAAATAAAACTGGTACGATACAGCAATCGAGATGTGTCCAAAATAAAGTTTCTTATTGAGATATGGACGTCTTACGATACCTTACATGGGTTTTCACAAAAGTAAATATAGGGAAACAAGAATGATGTTAAGATAATTAAAAATTAGGGGTAAACTTTACAATACACGCTCCAGTTGCGCATCGTTCAGTAGGTCTGCTTTAAAAGGGTATAGTAAAGTAGAGTAGAGTAGAGTAGGATAAGATAGGGTTAAATAGAGTAGGGGTAGGAACGGGTTAGCTTAAGGTTAGGGAAGTTTTGATCCATTTTCATTAAATGAATAGAGTGTAATTTTTCTTTTCTGAGCGAGTGTACCAGCTGGAGCAGGCATTGTAAAGTTAAGGGGATCTTCTACCATCTCCGCTTAGGTTTCTAACTCTCCATTTGATAACATGTAAAATTTAATATGGTAATTTCTAACAAAGTATTGCAGGTAATAACTTGAAATTTTTAATACAAATACACAAGACCCATATAAATCCAACCACGGTCTCCAATTTACGTTACATGCGTTAGATTAATTGCAATATATTCTTCAGTAAGTTTGGCAACAGAGAATAAAAAGTATGCTGCAGAGGGGAGAGGGCTGACCATCTGTTTGCTTGTTAGCTGCTTTTAAAAGGACGCTCTTACCAGAAAAATCACGTTGTGATTCTCACTTCTCAGTGGTTAGAATGGTCTGGACTGGAAGAGCCCAAAATTTCTTCTTTCTTCCTTTCACGGTTTGTTTGTTTCTTCCACCCCCTGCTATCACAAGAAGACAACTTGTTTCGGAAAGCACTTTGAATTAGTAGCGAAAAGCCAAACTGAATGACACCACGGACGGATTAAAGGGAGGGGCGGTCACTCCCTCCGAGAACATTTGAATACTTTGAATAATCGGAGTAAGAAACTAGAAATTGCGTAATCTAATAAGAAAAGTTTGTTGAAGTATACAAATCAAGACGCATTTTAAGTGTCACAGCATTGTACTCTCATCCCCTCCCCTCCCAATTCCCTTCTGAAGAAATTCTCTTTTGTTTCTCTGTTCCATATTAGCCTTTACACTTACAATTTCATTATCCAGTATTGATTATTACCATACCATCTGCACAGAAGGCGAATAAGGTTTACGAGTCCTTCCTGCCCCCTTTTTTAAAAATTGCTAATTATAATAAAATTTATCGAAAACAATTCATCTCAACGATAAAGACTTATACACATTCATTATTGCAATTTTAAAATAAACTCGCCGCCTGTCGCGTATGCTAGCGATCTAATATATACGAATAGATGAAAAGTTAGTTTGAAGCGTATTGTTTCTATTGTTGCATCGACAAAAGTGAGTGCTAAATCGATTTAGGCTCGTTGGTCTTTGCGAGGTCCCTCAAGATGCAAGGCCGTGGGCAGTCGCCCACCACTTGAAACGCCTCTGCACTAGAGGTCTGCACGTGCTCGGGCCTACAAAGAATGTATCACTTCGGGCCCGGGAGGGGTTCGGGCAGTAGCGTCATTTCAGATTTGGCTTGGGGGGCCAAGACCCCTTGATATATGTAAAATTTCGCGCTTTTCACTGATTTACTACTATGCTATTGATAAAATTATATAAATCTCAAACTCGGGAGGGGGACAAATGCCTCTCCCTGTCCTCCTAAATGACGCCCCTGGGTTCGGGCTGTGGATTTTTAAATATACAACCATATTTCTCGGACTTTTTCGGGCCTAGCTTTGTAAATATAGTGTAAAACGATACAAATTGCACCGTTCTTTCTGGAGGACTTTTAAAACACAACTGCAAAATCAAACCTCGAATTGCTGTAAATAAAAATACAATTTTGCATTAATAATTAAGTTTCTGCAATTCGGGCTTATTTGATTATCACAGAGCTCAGTCCGGGCTAGGGCCTAAATGCTAAATGTTTGGACTCGGGTCGGGCCTCATATTGTAAATTCACGGGCCGGGCCCGGGCTGAAAATTCCGGCCCGTGCAGACCTCTGCTCTGCACCCGCACACATTTCTTCCTAGTCCAGAAAATCTCCTCCCCTCCGCATCGTCAATAATGGTAAATTTGTTCCTCGTATATTTGCTTATTATTGTAAGAGAAGTTCAAACCAGAACTCTAAAATTTGTTCGTTCTCTGGGGTAATGTGAGTAATGCAAATTAAGAAAGATATGCGTAATATACAAATGTCAGAAAAACTTGATATCAATTTGAATAACCTTTTACGTAATGTTTATTTTAGAAATAATAAACTTGTGCAAGTATATCGAGGCATCTGAAATTTAATGTTAAATAGTGGCGAGTGAGCCAGAAGGGGCGTGCACTATTCAGTTAGTCAAAGAACTCATATATGTAGCTTGAAAACTAATACTATTTAAACCAATATTGAATTAGACAAATTTGATCACTCTGGCCACAGAAAAGGCGTCACCTTCTATGGCCCACCCATCGCATGATGGGAATGAAAGACAGAGGAAAAAAAAGACAAATTTGTAAAAAGTAGGATAACCATAATTGGAAATAGTGTGTGTATTTTTTAAGGAGGAAACCCAGAAGTACATTCTCGATATAATAATAATAATAATAATAATAATAATAATAATAATAATAATAATAATAATAATCTTTCTCACTTCAATCATAGGTTGATGCGCAAGAAGGAAATTTTAAAACTTTTCTCTCCCCTGGGAGAGCTGTTTTATAATTTGATAAGGTCTCTTCTTCGTAACTGCATCTATCCCTGGTCGGGCCGCGGTGGGTCAGTGGTAGAGCGTTCACCTTTAATGTATGGCGTCCTTAGTTCGATCTCAGCTCGCACCAAGTGAACTTTGTGGAGGACAAACACCATGTGTGGGGGGTTTCTCGGGATTCTCCCGTTTCCTTCCACTTTCTGCATTCCAGCATTTCCTTCTTTTCACAACATCACTAGCTCCTTTAACCTACCAGGCATAACTGTGGGACGTAAAACTGATAGATTTTTCTATCCTTGATCTTCCACTTCCTGGTTTTTCTTCTGCCTTTTCCCCTATCAACACGGTGATCCAATCGGAGTGCCGAATAAGATGTCCAAGCATGCTGTTTCTTTTTTTCCCTATTATCTTCATGATCTGTCGTCCTTCATTAGCTTCCTTTAGTACGTCTTCATTCCTTTTCCTTATACAGTATTATTATTATTACACAACCACACAAAATAAATAAAAGTTCTGTGCACTGGACCCCAGGGTATTGATTCGATGTATTTTGGTACCCAGAACCCAAATTTCGAAACTCCAGGACGATTTGACCGTGTCAACTTTGTTTTATGGGCGAAGAACGTAAGTGCTGTTTTACGTTTGCTTATGTTTATCGCCCATTTAAAAAAATATCACGGTCAATCGTCCTGGAGTTTCGAAATTTGGATTCTGGGTACCAAAATATTTTGAATCCATACCCTGGGGTCTGGTGCACAGAACTTTTATTCTTTTTGTGTAGCTGTGTTATTATTATTATTATTATTATTATTATTATTATTATTATTATTATTATTATTATTATTATTATTATTATTATTATTATTATTATCCATGCGTACATTTTCTCGAAAATATCCTCCCCCTAAGAGATGATCAAAAATTCATTCCTGAATAGTACTCAGCTTCTTTTCCTACTAATGACTATTTAGGAGTTTTTCCTTAGCTGAATCTCGTTATATTGTGTCTCCATTGTACGTAGAATAGGATTCGATTGCCAGTGTAAGCTCTCAACTTTCGAAGTTAAGTCAACATCGTGAAAGAAATGGAGAACTATCCGAATAAAGTGGTAGCGATCTCTGGCCAAGAAAGACGAAAGGATTGTTTGATGTCATTGCACTGATCACGATCTTCTAGGTTGTGAATGTTTACCAGCTGGCATGTCCAGGCCCCTATGGGCTGTATTGCTGAGTTTAGATTTTAGACTAATAAACAGCTGTCTTTAGAAAATAACCTTGTAACACAAATATGATAGTCATGAGTTCCGAACCATAGTGTCAAGTGGTATAAATCTCACTTGGGTGGTAAAATTTGTTATTAGACATTCGTGGAAATCAACTGCTCTGTTAAAATATTTCAGTTTTCTAACATTGTTATGCCTAATTATTATTAAGCATTAATAATTACTTATTATTAAGAAGAAGCTGAAAATCGAGAAACATGGAAGAAATATTTCAAGGTCCAAACTGAAAATTAAGAAGAAACGAAAAAAATCTCATCAGTCCCAGGACCGGCCAAAAGGCAGAATACTTAATAATAATAATAATAATAAGAAGAAGAAGAAGAAGAATTTTAAAATTTCATTCTTGATTATAAGAATACATTATACATTATAAAAGTCGTATACAAAGAAATGTATACATCCTAGAAATAGTGTATACATATCAACGAAATACCTTACTACTGTCAAACAGCATTTGTACTGTGTATACATTTATATTAATTCTATAGACTGTCACGTCTTTTAATCACGTGGCTCCCCAGCTTGGCTCACAACGATGAGCAAACGCCAATGATTTGATTATTCTAGTAGGGAATCGAACCTAGAATCACGCGAACAGGAGTCAAAAGTTCTAACCACAAGACTATGGAACCCCTTAGTATGACGTTATGCTTGAAATTCAAATGATTCTACCAAAAACAATTATCAACGAAATAGTTTATTACATCTCTAACACATTACATTTATACTGTGCATACATCTATATTAATTACATTATGAAAAGGAGTAGAATGACTATATGCCTGAAATTAAAATGATCCTACAAAAAGCGTATTTTTCAACGAAATACCTTCCTATTGTCATGTATACGGGTAATGTTATTCGTGGGTGGAAGGAGGAGTCGCCCGAAGTAAGGAAGAAATACAATACTCTCCTATCTGATAATTGAAATCATGAATAAATTTTATTATTATTATTCTTTCTGTATATGTTCATTTTCGAGTTAATCATTCCATATCGGACTCCCGAAGAAAAAAATACTATCGAAACAACTTATTGACCGTGCTGATAGCGACTACTCCCCGTCACGACACCGTTTTTCAGTTTTGTTAGTGTTAGGAAAAAGAAGAGTGAGAAAGAAGAGTAGCAGAGGGAGGCAGAGAAGAAAAGAAAAAGAGAAAGAATGAAGAAAGATAAAGGATTGGAGGAGAAAGGATTACTGGATAATTCAGGAAATATAGTAATGAACTTGAATGGTTATTAACGAAGGATCAATTCCGAAGTGATCCGGAAACAGACACATGTCCATAAATACGAGCCTGATCTGGGTCCAGGCGACTGCACAAGAGGGAGTTGCCCAAACCCAGCCCAAGCCAGGTGAAAATGGAATTTAATTGGTTGTAAGATAATCCTGAATGGTAAATATTAACTATCCAGTCTCTGAACTCCATACTCTGAGATCGACCACACATATGAATTAGCTTGGCGAGACTTCTTTTTTGGAAGGAGAGAGTAACAAATTGTTTTCCTCTTTGATTCCTTCATTTTGTCACACTTCTTGCAACACAGATATTATAGCAGAACGACAGTAGAATTTCCAGTAAGTGCACTTTGCAGTTCGTTTCAAGACTATTCTAAAACTCAAGGGTCACAAAATCACCCTCCCCTCTTTCCCTTTTCGAAGGGATCTTTCGGGGGGAAAGGTGAAAAATGTGGAAACAATTGGATACAATTACTAAGAACATTTTCCTTCTTCCTTCACAAGTCTTTTGTTTATGGTCATTTCGTCTTGTGTGATAAGGCGGACTTCAGAACGTAAAATTGCAACGCTCCAGATTCCCTACCCAAATTGTCACGCGGTTCGTATGTCAGTCTTCGAGTTTCTTCAAAGAATGTTACATTATCTGCTATGAGATCTGCAAACGATCTCCATTGTATAACTGCTATCTCGATAGAGGCAGTGGACAAAACTAAGGACAAAGCTGCCCAAAACAAGTTTTTGACAAAAAAAAAAAAAAAAAAAAAAAAAAAAAACAGAGACAACATTTGTTTTTAGCCAGAAGCGCTCATAAATCACTACCACGTGACGCGAAGACTATTAGGGCTAGAGGTTCAGCAGAGAGCTCTCAATTCCTGGAGAAATTCTATCCTCTACGTTGCCAAGTGTAAACGGAAGTATACATTATAATTAATCTAAATTGATCTGGGGCATTAAATCAAAAACAGACACCATGAACATATAGGTATTGCTGTTGGAAAATATCATGGAAAATTTTGAGACGGTAAGTGCAATATCTTGTTAAATATTCACATAGAAATATCTACGTGTTATCTTATAGGGATCCTGAAACACTTGCAAGTGGGTAGACATCCCCTTAACCCAAAATTAGTTTAAAGGCTTCTCAGTTTATTTAGAATAACACAAGAACTAATAATAATAAAAAAAGAAAAAAAAGCTATCTACGTGTTGCTACTTTGTTGATGTAGAGAAGTCTTGACGAAATAGCTCCTTAATTATATCGTACTATTCAATGATATAATTATAAGCGCTAGATACAGTTAACGTAGTGCCAGTGTTGAAGTTTTTCCTGGAGAACAACTTTTACCGTTGTTAATTGTTTTTGTTGCTAGACTGTCCAGTTCAAAAGTTTAGGACTTCTATCTGGAGCCGGGAAAATTTGCTTCCTCCAGGTGAAATCCTCTGAGCTTTCTGAGTTTAACCCTGTATGAGGCAAAAGAGGTAAAAACGTGAAAATAAGTGAATAATAGATTCATAATTTTTCGTTTGCAACGGGAGGGGAAAAGAAAGTCAGGTATAAGGTGGCAATTGCGTTGGGATCAAGCATCAGTAAATTAAGTCCGATGGTACAGTGAAAATTTGGTAGGTATGGGGAGTGGTTGCTGGGAAAGTAGATAACAGCGAAACTTTTCCAGACTCATGCCGTTTCCGTCCCTCAGGTTACAAGTTTGCAGGCGAATCAATGTTGCATTTCATTGTCTGAGGCTGTCTATGAAAGGAAAAGGATACCTCGTAGTAGATGAGCGGAACTCTGATGGCGCTAGAGGCCAGGGGACGAGCATCCTCGGTGGCTACGCCTGCCCCCCCTCAGACCGCCCCTCATCCAAATAAAAGCTGTCATCGTCACTGAAGCAGAAAGTACCATGACTCCCAAAATATTGGCTGTATTTGATTTTTCAGTTTGGTGTCCCTGTTAGGAGCAATGCTATATACGAGACAGGGATCCATAGCTTAACGTGGATCCGAACCACATGAGCTTCCGTTGGGAATCGAATCCAAATCTCTCACGCCAAAGGTGCCTACGCTAATCGCTTATCCAAAAGTGATCTCCAATTTTTTCTCTAATGATAATTACTGTCACGTGGATATTATTAGAGAAGTAATATACCATCCATGCTGTGTTATGATTATTCGTCAAAATCATGAACATTTTCTATTTTCTGGAATTTTGGTGTTCCATAATAACATTTTCACATTAAGTGGAGTTCATATACTTTATTATTATTCCTATACAGATAGTAGCTTATTTACGTAAATAGTGTTATAATTAACACTATTCGAACAATGTTTCCAAATATCAGCCAAAGGACATTTGAATAAGGGGATGAAAATCATTATGTTAATTTTAACAGTACTCGCTGTTTTCATAATCTGGAAATTTCCTAAATCATTCCTGCTATGGTAACTAAAATGTCTATTTTAAAAAAAAAAACCGCTAGCTGTATACTAGACAAATAGTTTCTTAAATCCTAGTCATATACTAGAAAAATATTACAATTTCAATTTCATGTCATAGCTTTCGGTTAATTAAAGTCTATTATGAATTAAAATGAGTATTTTCTCAAAAAAAATTGTAATTATTATTTATGCTCCTTTATAACATTAAACATTATTCAATAAATTTGGTTTTACGAATTCATTCTATGGGTTAAAAGTCTTATATCCTCAGAATGGAGAATTAAATAAATGAAATATTTAATTTGACGTGTTAGCCTTCCATGTTCAAATGACAAGATGATTATTGAAACCAGTGACTTACGTAGTTCTTCAACAGGGAGGCATTTAAGCTCCCTAAATCATATAATTTAGATGTTCGTATAGTACATTTTTTTATTTTCTGCATAATATCTTTCTCACGGGGAGGGGGTTAAATCCCCTAAATAATTTTTTCGTACGCCACTGATTGGAAGTAAATGATTATAAAATAATTGGTGGAATAAAAATTTAGGAGAAACAGACAGAACTCTAAGAAATCTCAAGACACTTTTGTCCACCACAAATTGTCATTACCTGGGGTCCAACCATGTACTCCGTGTCTTCGAGTATGGATAATCGAAAGTCCAATCAACCTACTCTAATCATTATTCTTGTTACTGACCTCTACACGATCCTGCTTTATATTATCCATTTATTTTCTACGTTCTTGGTCTATCTAAAAGTAAAGGTCACTCCAATTCACAGCTAAAGCTCTCTCCACGTATTCTTCTGTGAGTGATATTTCCGTAATAGACGTCTTATATTATCTGTATAATTGCACTGATATTCCTCATTATAAAACTTCCACCATTCACATATTTATTCATCTTTTATTTATTTATTTTTGACAGTATTTTCCATGAAACTTGTTTGTTTTTGAAAATTCACAACTTCTGTTCTTTACTGCAAGTTAGCGACCAGTGACACCTATTAGACTCAAAATCCAGAATGAGAGGTGTTTCAACCACCCTCGTTGCGACCGCCTTCAACTCTTGAAGCTTTCGGTTGTTTGTAAGGATAAATAAATGTAAGTTTAGAAAGTAAGCAATCAAGAACGTGAAATGAATTCGAAGTATCCCCCCCCCCTTTTCCCCGAACAAAAATGTCATCTCCCCTACCTTAAGGTTCTGGCTACGGTATTGCGTAGTTATTACTACTAATTCTGTTGACAGTGTCCGCTGCTTCCTTCATTTCAGTAGCTCCCTGCTCGTCCTCCAATTCTTAGGTAGATTTCTGTGGTTTCGGCATTTGTGGCCATGTTAGCCCGTCACGTATGAAGGATGACTTCTCTCGGCGATCGCAGTATCCAAGAAAAGGGGAGGAAGGAAGCGGTCTGGGACTGTATGTTAGGTACCATTCAGGCATTTGCCTGGTGTGAATGAGGAAAAGCTCTCTCAGAATGACTGGCCTGAAAAAGCTCTTCAACTTTTTCGACCGTGTCTCCACCGGGAATCTAATCCGGAACCCTCGCACCAAAGATACACAATATTAGGTAAACTCTGCACTGTGATGTGATCCTAAGTGTGTATATCCTTTTTATTCTCGTTGTTTGAAAAAAATATATATATATATATATTATGAGGTCCACTCAACCATTTGCATTTTTCTTTTACAATCGGAAGAAAAGGTTATGCCTTAACTCCGCCATTTTAAATAAGAAATAAGAAATAGTCATGTAGCTTTTCCCAGTAGTCCCCTAGCTAAACACTTGCCACCAGTGTTGCCCACGACAGAAGAAATAAGGTTTTTTTTCGCCTCGTATCGTAAAATGTGTAGAAGTCTCGTTTTGTCTCAATCTATTCTTTATCGGAAATCCCTTTTCGTCTCGCTTTAGTATGTAGAAATCCCTTTAGCATGTATTCTAAATCAGTGGTTCTCAACTTTTCGAGCGTAGCGCCCCCTTGAGTAAATGCGATTGTCTTGATCGTTCCCCGACCCTTTAATCCAATCCACCCGTGCAAAGGCTGGACGTAAGACTTGGACGAAGCAGTCTAAGAACCAGAAAGAGGCTTCAATTTTTACAGTCTACGTACGTTATCTTGTTTAAAAAAAAAATAAATAAATAAATAAACTTTGATAACTTGTAGTATACATAATGGCTTTCGTCCAATAATAAAAGTCTGGACGGTCGTGAAATTTCGAACTTGCCCTAACTAGTCTATAGCCTCTTTCTGTTTCAACGCCCTTTGGAAACGAGAACGATTCGTTGGAAGGTGTTAACGCCCACATTTGAACAACTATTCTAAAAAGAAGTATACTAGTACTAGTTGCATTCTTCAGTGAGTTCTTCTTCACTGAATTAGTCTTCAACAGAATTCAGTGAATAAGAAATGATTCGTTTCCTGAAATATTTATGCGAGTTTAAGTACAATCTAAATCTATCTGAGGAGTTTCCATTGGCGCTGTATATATCTTATCTGAAGTCTTGAGACAGCTAGGTTCCAGACACTCCTGTGGAATCGCCGTGTTTGAAATGGCTTTTGTCGAAACGTCTTGAAGAGCAGTCGGAACTTTTATGTTCTCTAAAAAGAAAATATGCATGGGTTTTCTTTGTCGTGACGAGTTTTAACGAGAATTCTGGGTGAAAAATGACGAACCTCAACAAAAAAACAGAGAAATATGAGTTCTAGACTCTCGGAAATGTTTTACTCTCCCCTTCTTTCCCCCTTTTTCCATATGTTTTCCAATTTCTCTGCTGCTGATGCACTATTCGGGCCTATTCTTCGATTATGAACGACGGTGCAGTGGCAGTCTTTGTTCGTCTCCGAAGTTTCCCCTTCAGATGTCGATTTACCACTCCCCGACTCGCACAGTCGCTACAGCGTGAATTGAAGAAGGGAGAAAACATAGTTGCACACCGTCATTATATTTTACTAGTATTTATCAAGCGTTGAAGAGCTGTTTTTAACACAGATTCACAAAATTGTTAATGTAGTGAACCAAATGTGTGGTAAATTGTCTAATGCAGTGGTATTCAGCCACCGATCCGCGAAATTATTTTCCCGGTCCTCGTTAGCGGATCGTCAGCTTTGGCGTATTATATGGTGCATGTCACCCATGAAACTTTCTTAGGATGTAACTCTCAACTCCAGATTCAAAAGCAAGCCACTAATTCAGTTTCGGTTATCTATGAGTGGAGAGTTTGTCGGTATAAGGTTAGCATACCAGTCTTTGGCACAGAAGACCCGGGTTCGATTCCTTCTTCGATAGTTCGAAAAAAAATTGTTTTTCCAACAAAATTCGTTATTCGGATAATTGTTTGTATATTGAAAACGAATATTCAGATATTCGAATAACAGAAAAATGATTCGATTAGTTGTTCGAATAACAAATAATCGAATTATTTTAACAGCACTGGTACAACAGCTGTAAAAAAAAAAAAAAAAAAAAAAAAAAAAAACGTAGTTTATGCAATGAAGATTGAATAGTTAAAATTCAGTGTTGATCCAGCAGGTGCTTGCTCTAGACGCAGGAGAAACCGGTAACAAGAGCAGATGTGTTTATTACATGGCACCAGCTAACAAAAACCAAATGACAGTGGGACTATTATTATTATTATTATTATTTTATTTTATTTTCGAACAGCCTTAGTAGTAAAAAGTATTTTACTTATTAAGAGCGTGGCTATTGGAGTTTGTAGCTGATTTATATTTTTCTTTATCATTGTATGTGGCTTTTGGTTGCCTGTGTGTGTAAGCCATACCATTCGACATATCGAGACTAAATCTTAAACTTCAAGTTTCTGTGGGAGGCACAGTGGCTCAGTGGTAGAGCGCTTGTCTTTGGTGCGTGGAGTTCCCAGTTCGATCCCTGTCCAAGTAAAGTTTGTGATGGACAAAATCGAATTCGTGGGTTTTCACCGGGCACTCCCGTTTCCTTCAATCATCAATTCTCATTCTATCAATTCTTCCATCATTCACATGCCTTAAGAGCCTGCCTTACTAAAAATAATACGAAATTTACCATTTTCTTTTGCTTGATTATTCATCAGTGAAAGGAGATAATGAAATGCAAGTTATCACAATCATAGATAATGCTAGTCTACAACAGAAAATATGAACCTGAAGAATGTTCAGTGTTGTCATCCATACAAATTAAAGTGTTGCCAGAAAAACAATTTCCCTAAAATCTAAGTTAAGGCAGCGAGTAGAGGAACAAACTCAACTGCATTTGGTTACGTATCATATTGTTTTGGTTTCTTGTGAACTACTTTTTAAATAATAGTTGTATTTAGTTTGTAATAAACAAAATAGTTTTAACATACAGTTATTAAAACTAAATAACAATGTTAATGAAAAAGTAGTTCACAAGAAACCAAAACAACATGATACGTAATCAAATGTAGTTGAGTTCATTCCTCTACTCGCTGTCTTAACTTAGATTTTAGGGAAATTGTTATTCTGGCAACACTGTAATTTGTATGGATGGCAACACTGAACATTCTTCAGGTTCATATTTTCTGTTGTAGACTAGCATTATCTATGATTATGGTAACTTGCATTTCATTATCTCCTTTCACTGATGAATAATCAAGCAAAAGAAAATGGTAAATTTCGTATTATTTTTAGTAAGGCAGGCTCTTAATCGTCGTCGTCTTAGCCTAAAGTGCAGACTGAAATACTTAATTTCCTTTCATCTATCAGCTTTCTGTGAATTTCCTCAGGGAGTTGACAGATGCTAATATTCGCGTCAACACCCAGAAATATAGAACAGTTTAATGGAGGGCGAAATTTGAAAATTGTGGCTTTCCTTGGACATCTAGTAAACTTTTATTTACATTTGTTAAATCTGTAATAGCACTACAATATGACGTTATTTTTTTTCCTCGAAGATTCTAAAAAGAGTAATTTACTTGTAGAAATCAGCTTTTTCGACAGTTTTGTGAAATGACTTGTATAGGCTTTAGTTATCTGATTTTAGAATTTGATTTAACTAGGTTCGTAAAGTAAAAACTAATGACAGTTCTACTGTAGAAACCAATGAACTCTGCTCAAGATAGTAAAAGAGGACCACGCCTGGAAGTTTCAATTTCGTCCGGTAAATGTCAACCGCTCAGTGATATTTGTTGCTATCTAACGGTACTACGTGCATCTTCAATTATACATCTTCATTTCAATCGTAAACATTTTAATATGGACTAGCTGAATCAGCGCTCTCTACACCGCGCATCATTCACATGTGAACATGAATTTCCTCGTCATTCCTGACAACATCTGTACATGCTCCTTTACAAACACAAGTGGAAGACGTCTTGATAAAAATCGGCAAGGGGTACCATAAAGGGGAGATGTTTTTTTTATTATTTTTTTCAATATATCGCACGGTTTGCAAGATTTGAGACTATTTCCGGTTAAAGTTTCTAATTCATGTATGATCAATGTTTTCTTTCTTCTTGCATGCAGTATGTAATAAGCAAATACATCACACACACACAATTAATTATTCAGTGGTATATGGTGTTCATTGGACGAAAACACTTCAAATAATAAAGATTTTTCTTAGACTGGACAAATCATAATTCTTCGTTTCTCATTACTATTTGGCCATGAAACAAACGCCTGATATATACAACTATGTGGTATTGACATGTGTAACTCGTAGGATATGATGCTTTACTTTTTTTTAAAAAAATTCAACACTTCTAATGTACCCCTTAAAAATGCAATAAAAAATAACTACTATGTTTTTTTAAAAAAAATATTTAATTGGAACTAGACAATTTAAACAAAATTTGGAATCGATCAGTGAAAACTACGTTTCTAGCACTTGTGGTTTTTGAGATCTCATTGTCGAAAGGATTGGAGACAAACATATAAACTTTTCTTTGGAGTAAAACATATAAACCTAGCATTTTCAAACTTTCATTGAATATCTCTAAATGCAAGTCTTTATTGTTCTCAAGGAAAGAAACTCCCATCAATTATCCGTATATAATTAATGGTATATCTCTGTGTAAACCAAATTCAGTTAAAGATTTAGGAGTAATTTTTGATTCAAAATTGACCTCTCATCACATCGATGCAATCTCTAACGTTGCATTCAGAAACCTGGGTTTTATCTATAGAATGGGTAAAGAGTTTAGAAACGAGTCAACATTCATTGAACTTTATAATTTGTACGTAAAGTCCCGATTAGAACATGCGTGCGTTATTTGGACACCGAATGTAAATAATTTCAAGCAATAGAAAACATGCAATTTAAATTTCTAAAAATGCTTACGTACAAGAAAACAGCTTTCTATCCCACACAGATTCCCTACGTGGACTTAGTAAGGAGTTTGAATTTCCTAACGTTGACGAATCGACGAAAGATGTTTGATTTACTATTTTTATATAAAGTATTAAATAATAAAATTGACTGTCCAGAGCAACTCACGAAAATATATCTGAGCGTTCCAACAGGCAGAACAAGACCAGGGAATACTGGTATATTTTTCTGTGAAAGGGCACGAACAAATATTCTCAGTAAATCTCCGCTGTGGAGAATGTGTGACTCCTACAATGAATTAAGTCAGAAAACTGATGTATTAGATATATTCAGTATGTCAGAATATGTATTTAGAAACAGGATTATTACCGAGTACCTGACACTCGAATTGAATTGATTAATTGTACGGGTAAATGTATATATGTCTATGTATGTATTATACGACACTATAATTAGGCATTAAGCCTGTTGTGTTGTTTTCTAAATAAATAAATAAATAAATAAATTTTAATATATAGATAGCCACCATTAGTCACCGTTACCCCTTGAAAATCTTAACGTATTAACTTCATTAACGAACTTGGCTGAGAAAATCTCTAGCTATCTACGACAAAGAAGATAATTCAAAAATTCGTTTTCTTTCAACCGTTACAGTGTGGAGTAGTGGGTGGGTTAAAGCCACCGTTACCCGTTAAGATGTTAACGGATTGACTTCATCAACGAAATCGATCGATATAATTGATTTAGCTATATATTGCAAAAAAGATAATTCAAAAATTCGTTTTCGTTCCAGAGTTATCGTGTAGAGTAACATACACACGTACTGACTTAGAATCTTATAAGGAAAACCCAGGAACCAATCACAGTCGAGCTGAAGAAATTAGTGCAAGGCATCTGTGGCTTCTATTTTGTGTTTAAATGAGTAAAGCGTGACAAATAGTGACTAACGTGTTGCTATCAATGCCTCACACGTACACGTAATGTGGCTTCGTGACCAAATTATGAACATGCATGCTTTCCAGATGCGGGTGGGGATGCTCGTTTCGGTTACCGAACCAAGTAGTGGTTGGGATTCCAGTACATATAGCACTAGCTGAAACTGCGCTGTCTACACAGCACATCATTCTAATATGAGCCTGCATCTTCTTCCCACTTCCCCACTATATCTGTACGTCCTTTTACAGACACAAGTGAAGGACTCTGAGAGTGAATTGCTATAGATCCAAGAATTTTCAATGAAAACGTTGTTTTCATGGAAGGGTACCCTATAGGCATTTGAAGTTGCAGCATAGATTCAGCAAAAGTGCCTGCAATGTCCGTCAACCCGCTTTACGTAGTTCTTCTTCTGGTTGCCTAGCACAAGGATATCAACCTGAACGCTCTAGCGATGTTGTTAATCTTATGGGCTCAAAAGGACCTAGAAACGTTAAATAGAAAAATAACGGAACTTTTTTTTTTTTTTTTTAAATAATGAGAAGTGACAAATCTACACGAAATTTGGAATCGATCAGTGAAAAGGCACATTTCTAGAGTTTGTGGTTTCCGATATCTTATTGTTGAATCGAATTGGGCACAAACATATAAAAGTGTGCATTTGAATATGATATATAGATAATCTTTTTTTTTTTTTTTTTTTTTTATGAATTGTCTTGAAAGTAACAGTCAACTGATATTGACCATTGAATTTACAGCTATCCGGAAAGTTACCACGTAATATTGGTAACATCGATGACTTCTGCCATCTGTATCCTTGCACTTATTCTAAACTTTGATTTAATGCTACTTTATCTCTTCAAGTTCATTTCAATTTGGCATCTGCAGTGGCAAGCCTGTGTGCAGAGCACTGCGGATGCAGGGATTGCGATTACTATATAACATGAGCATTTTAATTCTTTTATTTTTTAGCTGCTTTTTTTTTTCCCCGCAAGCGATGAGTTTCCTTTTATATCTTAAACTGCTTGACAGCAAAGCCACTGTAGGTTGGAGTCTACGCGTGCAATGACTTCGGATAATAAAATTTCCCTCTGACCACGAAGCAGTGTTGTTCATGGAAATTGATGTACAGACTAGTGACGTAAGAAATCAAGGCCATTTCAGAGCATGCTGGTAGCGCTTTGATAAGTGTAGGCTGCTTTTTTTAAAATCTTTTATTATTGAGTTATTTTTTTTTTTTAACTTGCACATTTCCAGAGCATACAAACTAGTTTTTAGAATACGGAAATTTCAACGTCATTACAACTGAATATCCATCATGCAACATGAAATTTTTTCTTTTTCCTTAAAAAAAAAAAAAAAAAAAAAAGCAAATAATGCGCACGCGAAAGGTTTATTCGGAACGACAATGCATCTTTGCAATGCCGGCAAATCTGAATTGTTCGGTGTAGTTGCATGCATCTTCAGAATCCTTTTGAATGTTTAGAAGTTTGCGTTTTCTTTACAAGCAGTAGAAGAAAGAACGAAAAAGAGGAAACAAGGATCAGGAACAAAAAGACTGAGTATTTGTAGTTTTATCATGGAGGCATTTACATTTTTCCAACATAAACCTAGATTTATTTTGTTGTTTTGTTTATGGGGTAAGAAATAGGTTAAACGTATGACTAAAACTTCACGATAACAAATTTCAGATATCTGAGTAATGGACATATATTTTATCATACTATGAACCTATTCGGATGCCGATTGGATTCTAACAGGCAGTAATCTGCATATAATGCGATTCCGTTATGTAGTTACAGAACCAGCCCTTATAGGGCGTAGAGATGCAAGAGAACCAGCATTTCTTTTGAATGGAGCTTTTTTTTTATATATATACAAAGCGTGATTTTTCTGAAAAATATTTAGTTTTTTAACGTTTTATGATTTAAAAAAAATTCAGTACCACCTCTGTTTTGCTGTAGTAAATTTTACAATTAAAAAAAAAAATCATTTCCCTCCCCAAGGATTTCTATACTCAGTCCAGGGTTTTATTGATTTTCGAATTGTGATTTCACTAATGGTCAGCAAGTGTAAGTTATGCAACCTGACACATCACAATTGTCATGTTGGTTGCCTAACCTCCTTATCAAGTTCCTGAAACTTATACAGTTCGTATGCGTGTTATGTGGGTTTGCCTAAGTTCAAACTGATAGACGTGGAAAAAAGTGTCATAAACCAAGAAACATACAAACCTATTTTTGTTTAGGTATAGAATATCGCTTACGTCTCATTCTCCGTGCAGGAAACAATTTATTGTAAACTTAAGATATTCTGCTAAAACTTAATACAAGTTCAGTTTACAAAATTGAAGTCCTTCTTTCTTTAGTGTTATGGCCTGTTAGTATATTTGAAATACCAAACTTCGGTACAGCGTTTTTAATCTTCTCCGCATTGAATTTAACAATCTTAATAAATACTATTTATGTATATAGCAGAGATGGAGTGGGTCGTGAGTCAAGATTTGTGATGGATGGTGTGTAAGTCTACATTGTCAGTCATCCACCACTCTGAAAAACCCTGCACTCTTGCCTACATTTAGAATTAATTAAATCAAAGAATTATGGATTTTCTTTGACTGAGACCTTTATTTAGAGCTGAAGTGTTATTAATTTCCTACGTAAGGTTGTCAAAATATGGCTGTCTAAAGGCGGAGGGTGGCCAAGATTATTTTGAACAAGACTGTTCTGAATGTTCATAAGTTTTCTGAATGTTTGTTTTGTGCTTCTTTTTGTTTCATATGTCTAGACTAGACTAATTAGGATCTTTACGCTACCAGCATTTGAAAGTAACTATGAAATCCACCGTATATTTTTAAATTAAAAAAAAAAAAAAAAAACAATCTGTAACATTAGAATTAAGAGTAGAGTAAGATAAACCAGGGATGCAAATAACCACTCGCCCATTCGCCCGGGGCGAGTATTTAATATCATACCAAAGATAAGTAAATGATTTCTACTGTGGAATGTGGGCTAATAGCTTTTTTCTTGGGCTAGTAAAATTTTGTTGCTTATTTGCATCCCTGAGATAAACCAATACTTATTCCAACCTTAATTGAGGATATAGAACAATAACATTTATTGTATTGTGCTGTTGTAAGCGTTTCTTCTACGAGAATGTGTGATTATTTCACACCTTTCCGTCGATTTGCTCATTTTTATTGTCTCGACTTGAGTTCTCCGTAAAAGCCTATTCTGTATTAACCTTCAGGATATTTTAAGGACGTAAAACTGATAAAAACCGGCAGTTTGTTGCTGAAATAAGAGTTATATCTAAAGAGGAAAATAAACCGGCCTTCCTCAATTGATTTTTCGCAGTCAATGGACAGGACTTTGCTTTATTCTCGGCGCTTTGTTCTTTTATATATCGCCCGCCATGTATACTAGTAATTTCACGGAAAGTTTTTCCGAGATTCTCAGGAGGTCATATACCAAAACTATCTTTGCGTGCAGTGGAGCTAGGAGAGGAACAAAAGGTAAATTACAATGTAATTACGGCACGTGATGTGTTGTCTTCAGTGCTGAGACTTCTTTTGGAAAAAAAAAAGAAGAGAAAAATGAGGAACGATCCAACTGATGAAAATTTGTAGACGTAGTGACAATTCTTTTTAAGTAAAACAGAAGAATGTTGCTGTAGTTATTTCTTTTAGTGTGAATTTTACTGTAATAGTTTATATATATATATAAACAGAAAACAAACAGTATTCAATAGCATTCTACCAAATTACGATTAATAACAATTAAATTAATCCTTTTGTTTCCATCCTAATGTCTGGGTACGCGGTTATCCATATTCATTAACCATATCCGGCTTTAAAATAAGAGAAAGATGTGACCATTGTTAATCCAAATATTTTTTGTATTATTTTTATTTATTTATTCATCATTCGATAAGCGTATAGTAGATTAGGAATTAGATTTCTGTGCTGTCAGCATCCAAGGCTATTTAGCCCGTTACGTATGAGGGATGACGTCCCTCGGCGAGCATTATCCGCGAAAAGGGAAGGAAGAAAGGATGGGCAAAGAAGGAAGCGGCCTGGGACCTAGAGTTAGGTACCCTTCAGGCATTTGTCTGGTGTGAATGAGGAAAACCTTATTCAGGATTGCTGACCTGAAAAAGCTTTTTACATTTTTTCGACCGAGTGACCCCACCGGGAACCGCTTGCACCGAAGAGAAGAACGTTAGCGACTACGCTACGCGGGGCCACCGAAGTTATCCCTCATGATTTTCTTCTTTCTTGTCTGTTACTTTCCAGAATTTTCTATTTACTTTCATCGTTCTGAGACAGAGAGGAAGAGAAAGTACGTTCAACCTTTTGTACTTTTAGGCTGTATCTAATGTGTAAAATTGATATATTTATCTGTATTGATAAAATAAACCAGCTTTGTAATCGCTGTAACCGTGTTTATATTGTAGGTATTTTGATATCAAAACGATTGGTCACCTGTATTAAACAAAATTTTTTTTTTTTTTTGTTTTGGTAATGGCTTGTGACACAACCAGTGGCGGCTCTTGAGGTAAGTAACTTTGGTGTGTATATATATATCCTTAAAAACTAAGGAAAGGAAACTTACCCAATGTCCTATGTTATTCTTCCTTTCTAGAGATATAATTGTAATTTCTACTGATATGACTTCCCTCAAGATCCGCCACTGGACACAATACGTATGTTTCAATTTACAAGTCGAAGTTTTTTTGTTTTCTGTTAAAAGTGATCTGTGAAGGATCTGATTTCTTGGTGCTGTATGAAATCAATTTCCTTATGTCAAGGGAATTATGCATTGATGCATTGGAGTGTGCAGACAAAATATCTGAGACCTGAAACCATAGCCTGATTATCCAGTTCTTATTTCATATGTATTTCTTGTTTCATAAGACCAATTAGAGCCTGAAATTAACTTTTTTTTTTTTTTTTTTTTTTAATTCCCGGTACCAAGTCATTAACTTGCAGACCAGCTACTCTCTTCCAGTTATGCATGTAGACTTAGTAAAGGAACGATTCATACATATATTGTTTTCATTTTTTATTCGCGGGCCACTATTTGCCCATTACTACAAGTATCAGTAGACAACTGGAAACAAATACTGTAAATGATTTTTAATCCAGTTATTCTTTTTTATTGTTATTTAATATGTAGAAAGATTTCTAGTATCTTAGCATTTGCATGGAATCTTTATCCCCCCCCCTGAAAACAATGTGAAATTCCTGTTTTAACGTCCCACGATAATACACCAAGGCTAAGGAGACGATGATGATGATGAATGAAATTGTGGAATGAAGAAAGTCGGAGGGAACGGGGAAAATCCCAAGAAAATCCACGCATATAGTGATTGTCTACCGCAAAGTCCCCTTAGCATGAGCTGGAATCGAACCAGGGACCCAATGCAGTAGAGATGTAATATGGCACTTCAAAGTACTGTACGATTGATTGGCTTGTGATATTGTGCCTATAGTCAGGCCCGCTTCCCAGTAGGTACCCAGTTGTTTTCAATAGTTCGTGTTGGTGAGGTGCTGAACCATGAATAAAAAACAATATGCTTGTAAATGCATACAATTCATTTTGTGGTTTTGTTCTGCGCTATGGATGGCAACATTTGGAATCAGAGGCTCCCCTGGCAATTGTATAATTCCGGTAAGGCAGCAATTTCGGCACCCAAATTCGTATGTATGCTTCTCGCTCGGTATTTTATGTGTGTGTGCATGGAATCAAAAAGCAGGATGAAGATGAGGGTGAACGCAAACGAAAGGGGGCTATTTAGTGTCTTCCTTGTGTCTGCCAAGCAGGCACAGTGTTGCTAGTGCCTGTTGGTCTCGCAATGCAATCATCAAACAAAGCGGGTGATTTTTTACGTGAATGATTAAACCAAAAGAAAGATCGTTGTGCACGTAGTATAATCAAAAAGGAACCTGGAAACCCTGTTTTTATCATATTCTACAACAGACGTAGTGACGCCTGGTTTAACATGTTTTTTTAGACGGGTGTCGGTCGGCAAATGCTCACCGCATCCGCCTGTAATGTAAGAGGAAGTACGTTGTGATCGACAGCTTCACACAGGAAGCACCTCGAGGCTTTATTTATCTGTAGGTTTATTCGTACGTGATAACAGTGTTTGCGTTTTTCTCCTTAGATTTCTTTCTTTTTTAATGGTAAAAATGATGTATATTAGATTTCACTGTTAAAATTTATTTTTCTTTCTTTTTAAAAATACTTGGCATACGACTTGTAGGGAGTCTAATCTATATATTAAAACGCTAGGTTTATATATTTGTGGCAAATTCTTTGGACAATATCTCGGAAACCACAAGCTCTAGAAAAATGCCTTTCTCACTGATCGATTGCAAATTTTGTGTAGATTGTTGAGTTCTATTTTTTTTTAAAGTTATTTCTTGATTACAATTTTTAGGGATACACTGGAAGTGTTGAAATTTTTAAAAAGTAAAGCATCGTATCCTTCAAGTTATACATTCCAACACCACATAGTTGTATACAGGGGTTGCATGTCTCTCAGACGTTTGTTTCATGCCTAAATTACAATGAAAAACGAAGGATAACTATTTCTCCAGTCTGAGATGAATCTTTATTGTCTGGAGTGTTTCGCTTAATGAACACCATAAATCACTGACATTATAATTAATTGTGTATGTAATGTATTTGCTTATTACATACAGCGTCCAAGAAGAAAGGAACCACTGATCATATATGAATTAGAAACTCCAACCGGAAATCGACTCAAATCTTACAAACGGTGCGAGATATTTTAAAAAATAATACTAATAATTGAAAAAAGTATCTCCTTTATGATACCCCTTGCCGATTTTTATCAAGACGTCTTCACTTGTCTGTAAAGGGACATGTACAGATGTGAGAAATGAATTCGTGCTCATATGTAAATGATGCACTGTCTAGAGAGCGCAGGTTCGGCTAGTATAATAAAATAAATCAGCTGTGAATTTTAGACCAAAACAGTCAAATTATTGCTAAAATAGGATATACACTACTGGAATAATGAATATTCCAAAAATATTTATTATAAGCATTCGAATGTAAGACTTCGTATTTTAACAGCGTACAGTATTTTAGATTTCTTTTTATTTTATTATAGAGAAATACAACAGGTTTTCTTTATCTAATTAGAGCGTTGTTTATGCATCTGAAGGTATCAATACGAAAAGCTGTTTCGACTGTGTTATTTCCGATATATTAGTTCAGTGGTGTTTAGGATAAAAGGATTACAAGATTTTAATGACAGATTAGAAAGTAGTAGAAGTAGGCTAATAACTGTTTGAGTAAGGTTTTTGTTTTATTTTTTACCTCATCTATTGCGTAGGGGAGCACGGTGGTTCAATGGTAGAACGCTTACTCCTGGTCCCTGGGGTTCGTGGTTCGATCCCCGACCAAGTAAGTTTGTGGTGGACAGCATCGTGTCCGTGGGGTTTCTCGCAGTGCTTCTGTTTCCTCCCACATTTCACTAGTTCTTCTTTCATTCACTTCCCTTCATCATCGCCTCCTTTAGCCTAGAGGACGTAATAGTGTGACGTTAACCCGAAACATTTCATTTACATTTCATTTGATCTGTTGCAAAAAAGGTAAACAGTGTTTTATTCGGAGGTTTTTGAGTTCGAATCCTGTGTTCGACTATCATGAATGGGATGTTACCAGCCGTTCTTTAGTACTACCAAACGAATGGATGAGTCAAGCACTATTTATCACTTCCGGCGAGAACAAAAGTGCAAGGATTCAAAAGTTGCATTTTCAGTTCCGAGCAGCTAACTCACTCGATGGCTTATAGAACCCGGTGGTTCAATACTGCGTTCACAAAAGCTCTTCACTGACTTCTGTCCTTAGCTAACTGGGTCCAGTTTCTACTTTGTATTCCTATTACTGCGAGATCCATTTTTAATATTGACCTCCCATCTGCACCTAGGTCTTCCTAATGGTCGTTTTCCAATTGGAGTTCCTTTGAAAGTGTTTCTACTTTTTTTTCCATTCTCGCTACATCACCTGCCTACCTGAGCCTCCTAGACTTGATGACCCGAACAATGTCTGGTAAACGGTATAACTTCTGCAGTTCCTGAAATTTAAACAAACATTATAATAGTCTCTATTATTGTAATGTTTATAGGTCAACGCATTACGTAACTTTATAAGTTCCAATGTAGCTTATTCCTCTGAAACCCACCGTGAGCAAATAATACCGGAAGCACGATATGGTTGATCATCCATATCGAGTGTTCATAGATCCTGGCCGAATTCTTCCCACCAGTAGATTGAGAGAGACTCAAACTTTGGAAGTTTTGTGGTCCAATTCCTCTTACAGTATTTGCTTTCAAAAGTCCTATTGAGCCGCAATGAATCGTATTCGAACAAAATTTATAAGGGAACGAAATATCTCCACTTGACATCAACTATCACTTCTCTTCCACAAACGCACTCCAATAAGTTTGCCACAAACTCATTTCAACATCTATATATTCGTATTAAAATGTTATGTTTATTCGTGTATAATAATAATCATTCCCACGTGTGAGACTACTGCCCTTCAGCTGTATCTGCAAAGGGACGCAGTAGGGAAGTAAGGAGATGATTCATGCTCATATTAGAATGATGCGCTGTGTACACAACGCAGGTTCAACTAATGTTAATCCAAATATATTACATTAAAAAAATGTCGATGTTTAGAGACCGGACGTTAAGCAAAATGCCTATTTCATAATAGGCACGCAGAAAGAAATGTTTCGGGGAAACGGGGGTCCAAAGCTTTTCGATTTCGAACAGACGCGGATCTAGCCTGGGGAGGACTTGTGCCCCCCCTCAGTTTTTAGAGTGACAAAAATAATTTAAGCTATTATTTATATATTTTTGAAACTTTATAGTAAACTCATGATCGTAGTCTGTATTCTGGCTGCCCCCCCCCCCCAGTTTTTACCTTCTAGATCCGCCACTGTTTTCGAAGGGCTCTAAATGAAATATGAGGATAAATTGTATTAATATTTGTAACATCGCCCCTAAAATTAGGCTAAACTTACAGAAACGGCGGGATTTCATTTACAGAAAATTCCAGAATCTCTTCAGGATTCCATTTACTGCTGTTAATTTTAATGCGTAACAATTTGGAATTTCTTTTCGAGTCATGTCTAGTTGTGTATGTAGACAATCTAAAAATATATACGGAGTAGAAACCAATTCATGGAATGAAAGACTGCGTTGGCATGTAGAATGACTTGAATGAATTAGTGGGAGGGGGAATGATGCACTAAAAATAGAGATATGCTTTACCATGTCATTTATATATGTAGATGTTATATATATATATATATATATATATATATATATATATATATATATATATATATATATATATATATATATATATATATATATATATATATTTTAATGGAATAACTATTTTGACGATAAGCGACTGAAAGTATCATGTTTAATTTCGAGTTCATCATACAGCGAAAGTATGAGACACGTGTTTTCGGTTGCATACAAAATATGTAGGCAGATAAAAATAAATAAATAAAGCAAGTATGTGAATGTATTTGTCAAGTTCAAAATTAGAATATGGTTATCAAGTTTGGTGTCTTTAATACCAAAGACAGGGAAGATGGGTGCACGGGAAAGAAACGGCAGAGAGTACTTTAAAGATGTTAAAACAACATTGTTAAAAAAGAAAATTAAAAGTCTATGGTCTTCAGAAGTTGCTTATTTACTTTTTCTAGAGGAGGAGGGCGTTTTTTTTTTTTTTTTTTTTTTCAATGAGCAAACAATACTTAGTTCCAGGACATGCTGCTTATGAAAGTTGTAAGAATCACTTCTCATAAACCAAACAGGGAAATAGGAAAAGTTGTTTGTCTTACGAATATACAGTGAAACTGAAGATGTTTATCGTATTTGGTTTTTTTTTCTTCTTCTGTAACAAAAGAATTACGAAATACTAAACAGTAACATTCGTGGAAATTGTTGGCTACTGTTTTTTTTTCTATTTTCCAAAACTAATATATCAAGTTTTTGATGTCTCAGCGTGTGCTTTTATCACTTTTTCAGTTGCTTTTCAAGTGCAGAAAATTGAGTGATGTGACAAAATGTCACACAGTGTGTCCCAAAACAAATGCAGCCCAAATTTTGATCAAGTATATTTTTTGAAGTAAGAATGATAGAGACAGGATTTTTGCGACCAAAGTTATCGTTATCTATGGAGATATTTTGAGAATAGCCAATGAGAAAAATCCTAACGTTGAATTTTAGTAATTGTTTAAATGACCAGAAATGTAACTAAAAAAAAAAAAACTGCAAATAACTTATAATCAATTGCGGGGAACAGGAAAAAAAAAACCTCTCGGTAATTCTTAATGTAAATGTTTAGTGCGCATTAATATTTATTGGATGGAACTAAAATTTCATGTTTTGCAGTGCTGACAGTTGTAAAGGCTTTTTTTTTTTTTTTTTTTTACATTTTCAGAAAAAAAATCATTTTGTAAGTAAAATAGCACATTCTGGCAACAATGTTCAAGTAAAAATCGTCAATAATAAATACAATATGGTATTTTTAGTGTATTACTCCACATATACAGTACATAAATAAATTTGTTCTAGCAGAATAAAAAAAATAGCAACGAACTACAAACTTTCTAACGCCATAAAAGTTTTTTTTTCGATTTTCTCGGAAACTACGCATGACATTTCACCTTCAAGCTTGTCATGTTGTTCAATTCGTTGTGATCTGTCGCTTAGTATATACCTAACATTTACACTATATTATAGTTAAACGGAAAATGAAAGTTCAAGAGTTAGTCATAATGTTGTACTGTATCTCATTAATCATAAAGCATACTGTTGACTTGCTACTGTCATAATGGAAAGCTTCAATTTTTAGATTTATAAACATTTTTTTTAAAAGAATTTCTTCAAAAACTACTCATGAGAATTTATAATCATCCATATCATTTTGTTCACTTCAATGACATCTATCGGTTTGTCTTTTTTGGGGAGGAAGGGGGGGGGGTTAAACAGTAAGAATATTGTAGCATGTATATTGGAGTTAAAAAATACAACTCCATCTTATTTGGACTAAGCACGTTGTTGAATCTTCCAACTCCGGGTTTTTCCAATTCCACATAAAAGGATCAAATGCAGAAAGTGATCGCATAGTTTTGTCTAGGGAACGTCTCTGTAACTGATGTTCCCCTTAAACCTTTTCAGGATTACGATCATTGGGTTTCTATGGCAACGAGTAGAAGAAACACACACACATATATATATATACACATGCCTTGTGTGTGTGCTATTCGCGCTTCTCCTATGTGTATGCATTTCGAGGGCTTTTTTTTTATCTCATGGTATTGGGTAGGGAAAGAGCACTGGGGCAGGAAAATAAGAGGGCGAACAGTTGACACATTTCTCCAGGGACTGACGACGAGAGAGAAAGGGACATGAGATGAGTTTTCTCTTTTTGTTCACAGAAGGAACAACAATATTGATAGTTGTGCGACAGCCACCTCTTTATTAATGTCAATAGAAAACCACTGATAGATATAGCTGAGCTATCGTAGCTACATATGTTCAGTGGTGCTTACTTATCTGTCTTTTTCCAATCATTTACATGTTTCTTCAGTTGGCTTCTAGTGTTAAGTACATAAATACACTACATGCAGTTGCATCATTTCAGGTTTTGTTTGCTGGTGGTGGTAGGGATTTTTATATTTTTCATTACTATATTATCATATTGGTTAAAATGTGTATTATCTCGAACTTAGGGTAGCGTAGCCGCTATCGTTCTCGGCCTTGGTGCGAGCGGTCCCGGGTTCGATTCCTGGTGGAGACACTTGGTTGAAAAAGTGTAAAAGCTTTTTCAGACCAGCCACCCTGAGTGAGGTTTTCCTCATTCACACCAGGCAAATGTCAGGATGGAACCTAACATACAGGTCCCAGGCCGCTTCCTTCCTTCCTTCCTTTTCTCCGGATACTGTGATCGCCGAGGGACGTCATCCCTCAAACGTGACGGGCTAACATGGCCATAGATGATGCCAAGAGCTCAGAAATCTAATTCCTAATCCTAATCGAACTCTGAGGGGTGGTTCAATTGCCTGAAGGCCCCTAATGACTTCATGAATATATGAATTTGACAATCAATATCCACTTACGCCCTTTTAGTAACAAAATATGTATACGAACAATATCGCTAGAGGATTTTTTTTAAATATATAGGTCCTAAAACCTAACTTGAATTAAAGAAAATAACCATCCAGGTAATGTATAAAAACTGAAATTTAGCCTTGCGTAGCGTTCAGATAAATAAAAAGTTACTTGATTGCTATTTGTAAACAACAAATTCTTTTAAAGAAAGAAGCATACAATTCTTGCCATATCGTATATCTTGTAAATAAATTATTTATAGTATTTTATCACTTCACGCAACAGTAAAATTTTTAAAGCAGTTTAGACAATCTAAAGAAAGAAATTATTGCCTAGTTCCGAATGAGGAAATAAATAAATTATTTTGATTTAATTCATTTTGATCGCCTGTCACAAGAAATTAGTAGCTAATATGACTGAATAACAATATTTACGCTGTTTAAAATATTGTACAGTTGGGTACAAATGTGTTTGAAATGTTTTGTAACTTTTCATGAAGTGTGTACGCACGTAACTGTTACCAGTATCTGTGTCATTGTTAGAAGTTTGTGTGTATTACAGTTTAGAACACAAACAACAAATACATCTATTGCTACATAGCAGTTAAAAAAAAAAAAAAAAGGTTCTAGCAGAGTGAAAACTCTCAATTAATATTGGCAATTAATGACTTTTTTTTCGCTGTATATTTGTTTTTTTCGAAACCTATGCATGGGAATTAAACCTCAAACATGCACGTTGTTCATTAGTTGATAGGATGTCACCTACTAACTGACATATGTACCAATTATTATTATTAGAGACCGGATGTTAGGCAAAATGCCTATTCTTTAATATTAAAGATATGGTCAAAAATAACGTTTTAAAGTTTTTATAGGTTGTTATAGTTTCAATTTAAGCCAATTTTATTTTGCCTATTTTGCCTATTTGGCCCCTTCCTGCCTAAATAAATGCTGTAGTGCCTAATGTTGCCTATTCTATGCATTTTCTTCGAAATAAGGCTTTATTGAAAAAAATATATAATTTAGTATATCAAGAAAGGTTCTGCCTCTTCGAGAAATAAGTGCTGTTTCTAGTAATAAGATGCAATAAAACTTTGGACTGCTATGTGTACTAATAAAGTGCTGTAAAACTTTGGACTGCTGTGTGTACTGATTAAAATGTATAGAATTTGGACTGTTATATGTAGTGATAAAGCGCTGTATAGAATGTATTTACAAAATACACATGGAATACATGTCAACCTTCGATTTTATATATACATTAAAAAATATTAACAAACAGGTGTTTCTATATTCTTTGAAGAATATATATGACTTGAATTTATTTTTTAATTGTATTCAGTATTTATTTTCGTTATTTCGAGTTAAACTTTAGTGCCTATTTTACTGCATATTTTTAAAATTTTAAGTGCCTATTTGCCTGCCTACTTCCTAGGTTTTTAATGCCTAAACATCCGGTCTCTAATTATTATATAGGGCCGCGGTGGCTCAGTGGTAGAGGTTCACCTCTGGAGCTAGGGGTCTCGGGTTCAAACCGTGCTCCCGCCAAGTGAACTTTGTGGTGGACAAACACCGTGTGCGTGGGTTTTCTCGGGGTTCTCCCGTTTCCTCCCACTTTCTTCATTCCACCATTTCATTCATCTCTCATCATCACCGTCTCCTTTAGCCTAACCGGCATAACCGTGGGACGTAAAACTCAAAAATTTCATTTCATTTCATTTCAATTATTATTATTTAGTTAAACAGGAATTAAAGCTTGAGAATTAGAGATAATTTTGGACTATTTCTAGGGTTGCCAACTTCTGAAAATGGAAATCCCGAACTCCCTCGTGGAGAGCGTATAGCCTACTCTTAAGATTATGACACCATTGCTCGTGAACAACCTGAGAAAGTGGTTACTTCACACAAGCGATTCGGAGTTCGAATTTAGTAACTTTATTTACTTTTGAAGTATTTATTAAACTTACTTATTCTAGTTTTGGTTGAGTCGGCACATGCAATTTTTGTAGTCTACCATCAATAATACTCGTATTTAAAACAAACGCAAATATAATTGGCAATATAATTATGGCATGCACAAAATATACTTGAAAAATAAGTCTTACCAGCTTTGCTGGGGCTGGTAATCTCTCATAATGCCTAATACTTTAACTTGATCTGGATGCATTACTTAATTGGAAGATGTAGTGAGGATGAAGCAATGCTAGCTGCAATCTTGAAAATGTACTTTTGTTGACCTTTAGCAGTTTTGATTAGGGATGGGCAAAACCCGTTTTTTATAAAAACTGGAAACCGGTTTCTAGAAAAACCCGAAACCCGAAGAACTGACATTTCGGTTTTCCAAAACCGGTTTCGGTGAAAACTTTTAAAAAACACAAAACTATTTCTGTGGAAACGGAATCGGTTTCCGGGGAACAACGAAACACTATTCTGGTCAGAAATAGATCAAATTTTGGAAAAAGAACGGAACCGGTTTTGAAGAAAACCGGATCCGGTGAAAAACCAACCATTTTTTTGAAAATTTTCAAAAACCTGTTTCGGTTTGCCTAAAAACCGAAAAACCGGTTTTTGTGCCCACCACTAGATTTGATAAGTTCAGTAAATTTTCCTGTCTTCAACTCTTCTGCATATTCCATGCATGACAGGTCGATATCAAAGCGAATTATAAGCTCTGCTTTAACCTTTCATTAACAAATGATTCCTTTCGTCACTTCAAAATAGTCTGAATAGAACAGAGAATAGGACTAGTAAGACGAAAAATTACCGGACATATAACGTCCGATTTTGATGTCGTACCGGACACCGGACAAGGTGATCAAAACCGAACTGTCCAATAAAATACCGGACGGTTGACAACCTTACTTGGAACAATGCACACTTAAAGTATACATTGTAACTGAGAAAATAGCCAATTTAGGTACATATTTTCCTTGTACGAAGAATTTTAAACATGAGTTGAAAAATGCATCAGTTAAAAACTCTTACGTGCAGATGAATAATCTCTCCTTGTACGTAATTTATAATCTACCTATCTTATTTTCTTATGATTTATTATGACAGTTTAGTTGTTGAACATGTCATTTACATAGTTGATATTTATTCACGTTTTAAAATCGAATTGTTTCAATCTCTCGTGAAATCGAGATAAATGCTAATCTGTGGAACAAATGCGCTAATACCGTATCATAAAATGTGCCTAATAAAAGCATTGTTTTTATTTAGTTTATGTTTCTATTTCAAAACAATAAACTTTGTTTGCTGATAAAACTGATATTATCTTGATATTTAACCCCTTCCACTATGATTTATTTTCTGAATTCCGATAATTGAAGTATAAGTTATAAAATTGTATTATAGATGGTTTATCATTATATAACTTTTAAAATATCAATACAGTAACTCTACGTGATGCTACAATAGTTTAAATTTTATGACAAGTGTAGCTCGTCATTGTGCGATTTGGCACCGGGAGGCCATTACAAGCTAGACTCGTCATTTCAGTGCAAGGGGTTAATATTATTAACAATACATTGTGAAAATAACTTTAACTTTCTAGTTTTAAAAATCAATGATATTTTTAAAATATCACATCAGGAATTTCGTTCATTTTAGTCAAACTTGTTTAATGCATTTGACATTTCTTGACTCATTCAATCTAGAGGTATCAATTTTAAACTCCGTCCACTCCACACGGAGCCGTAAAAGCGGCCACTCCCTATATGCTCCTTATTCCAAAAACTAGCTCGTGGTTTACTTGGTTTACTTTTACTTTTGAACACAAATGCCATCTTCCCAAGTTTGGCCCTGCTTAAAACACTTTGATCTGATATAAATTACACCTGTTTCATGCAATTTTAAAATTTAATGTAGCTCTTGAGTTTTACGTCCCACGATAGTGCCCTGTAGGCTAAAGAAGACGGATGATTCATGAAAATGAAGGATTATGGAAGTTTTTGGTATGAAAATGTGGAAGGAAATGAGAGAACGCCAAGACTACCCACTGATAAGATGTTGTCCACCATAGTGCAAATTTTTAATTTCTCAAACTGTTTAAATATTTCAAGTAATATATTTTTTTTTGTCTTTATTCCTAAAATTTGACTCTTTTGTGTTATAATTATCCCGTAGGCACTAGTATTTCCATTGGAAATTGAACCCGGCTTTTCCGGAAGCATACCAAAAGGCAAGAATGCTAAACCATTTTGTGAAGCTTTGAAAGAATCTTTTACTAACTTTTAACTTTCTATGAAATATACATGTGTCTCATGTGGAAGATATTATTTATATATAATTTCGTCTGATTTATTTTTAAAGCCGGTGGTTGCTTGCCTGTTGACGAGGGATATGTTGCAGTATAATGTAGGTAGACAGGTATATTAACTTGTTGCAGGACAGAGTGTATAGGCGTAATCATTGCGTTGACCTTATCAGGTTTTATGGAGCAAGCAGTAATAAATTAGTATTTCTACTTGACTTCTTATTTTTATGCTTATTTAATACAAACTTAACTTTTGTTTTATACTGTGATTATGCTGTAATAATTTATCTGATGCCCTTGAACGCAAAGATATTATATATATATATATAATATTTACTTAAACCTTTTTTATTTTTCTTAAGCAATATTAGGTAATTAAACAATCTTGAAATGTATATACAGTATTATTTAAATTTAGTTTAAATACTTTGAATATACATACAAAGCTCGCTCAAAAAAGTAACGCACAATCCACTGTAACTCCATAATGATGAGCACTAGAAAATTGAAATTCTGTAGATAGAAGCATTGGTCCGCTGGAAATATCACTCAATATATGATCCATTTGCTTCACTGCACTCCAGCCATCTTTGTTTCCATGACACAACTGCACGTTCGTAAAACTTGCGAGACTGGTCGTTACACCAGTTTTTCACACACGCAATGAGCTCATTGTCATCTCGAAGAAGCCATCAATACACATTACTCTGATTCATACAGCTTCTGGAAAACTATATACAAGAATTAGTAGACCCTATATTAAATTAGCTTTCTGTCCCTAGCTTATAGCGAATCAATTTATTTATTTTTTTTAGCGATATGACATCCCTCAAAACAGAACCGCCACTGATTACTTTATTGAGTGGTCAGTAAGAGAGACATTGATTGCCGAAAGTAACTTTTCGCTTCTATTATTATTATTATTATTATTATTATTATTATTATTATTATTATTATTATTATTATTAATAATAATAATAATAATAATAATAATAATAATAATAATAATAATAATAATAATAATAAACTACACCCCTAAAAATGCTTCTATATATTCTACTGATGTGGCAGACAGTACAATATTTACTCTTGTTGTAGTAATAATGAAAACCGCGGAAAATTTTTAAGAGTAATGTTAAAGTGAAGGGTGCACGCCACGGTGGCTCAGTGGTAGAGCGTTCACCTCTGGTGCTAGGGGTCCCGGGTTCGATCCCAGTCCCCACCAAGTGAACTTTGTGGTGGACAAACGCCGTGTGCGTGGGTTTTCTCGGAGTTCTCCCGTTTCCTCCCACTTTCTTCATTCCACCATTTCATTCATTAACCATCATCACCGTCTCCTTTAGCCTAACCGATATAACCGTGGGACGTAAAACTCAAAGATTTCATTTCATTTTAAGTGTGAGAACAGTGTAATTTAGTGTACGAGCAGGTTCTTCAGAAACATTAAATGTAAGTAGCCTTACGTACGGTACTGTAATTACTGTATATACTGTATAACCACTGTATCGATAAAAGCATACTTTACAGTATATGTAAGGCTAAATGGCATTTTGTTGGTCATTTTCGAAAATACGAACAATTTGAAAATTCGAACTAAATGTGGTCCCAATTAATTCGAATTTTCGACTTTGTACTGTAATTGTAAAATATTTCCACCTATATTTTCAGGAAAAAAAATAGAAGTAGATTGTTTTTATGAGAGAAAGTACAGATAAAGTGTAAGATCAAATTTCCAGTTATATCAATAATTTCCTTTTAAACAAGTCTAATTTTATGGTGAAAGTGTAAAACTGTATGTTAAAAAGTTTTTTGGGGGTCTGGACCCGGTAAATCCCCGTGGGTACTCCCCTGGACACTGTGTTGTTGTCCACTAGAAACTCTCATGCCCTGGGAGGGAATCAGGAACTCCTATAGCCAGAGATGAGCATTCTGCACTGAGCCACAACTGTGGATTTAGTTGCTCCGGGTGCAAAATTGTATAACCACGTCACTGAAATGTTCACTATAAAGCAAACATGGCCTGGGACCGATCTATCTTCAACTACAGTGATCGCTCTTGGTTTCAGAAGGGCAAAAAAATGTCAAGGTGTGGTTTTATTATTTTAATAAGATTTTCAGGCACAGCAGACAAGGGCGCCGATTTCTCTGTAAGTTTGGGTGGGGGGCATTCAGATGCAGAAGGTATATATAATATAAAGATTTTGAGACAAATTTCACTCAAATTATACCAAATATTGTATATTTACATATAGAGTAGGGGGCCCACATGAGGTTTTGGGGGGTCGAGTCCCCTCGGCCCCCCAGGATCGACGCCCTTGACAGCAGAGGCCTTAAAATTTGTCACTCGATAATCCGGTAGTCCGGATAACTCGCCCATACTCTGGCTGGGCGAAAACTCCCGCTCGCAGACTGTCATTGTCGGGATTTTTTTTTAGGTCTGTCTTATCAGGTAAATTACTATAAAGGGTGTATTTATTAATTTTCATGTATAGTATAGGCTCTATGCCTTCATAAAGTACTTACTTTTCTTTCGTTTAAGGGAAATCGGGCAGTTTATTCTCTGTCGTATTCTCAAGCAACCAATACATACAAGTACAGTACTGTATTTTCTGAGAAAACACTTGTACTTTATTCTTCTTTAACCCCATTCCCGATAATCCGGCATTTTCACAAACTCGGACATCCTTCGGTTCACAGTAGGCCGAGTTTTCGAGAGACTACTGTACAACATAATTCTGTTACACTGTATAGGGAAAATCATTTTAAGAGCACTATCCTAGTATTCTCCTGGTTGAATTAAATTAAATACATGCCCTAAAAAGTCAATCAGGATAAGCAACCGTGGGCTTTGAATATAGGACTTCCTAGTTGGGAAATGAGGTAAATTATTGTCCTCAAGCATCTTGCCGTTTGAGAAACGTAATGAAATCTTAAAGTTTTACGTCCCACAGTTATACTGGCTAGGTTAAACTAGACTGTCATGATGAAAATGAATGAATTGGTGGAATGAAGAAAGTGGGAGGAAACGGGAGAACTCCCCAGAAAACCCATGCACACTGTGTTTGTCCACCACAAAGCTCACTTGGCCCGAGGTGGGATCGAACCAAAAACCGTATGCACCAGAGATGAACGCTCTACCACTGAGCCACCACGGCCCCACCTTACCGTTTGAAGAAGTTGGCATGCTACTGAAGAGAAGATACATCAATGTGACTGACATCGCAGTTCAAACCGAAGCGGCCACTCTTACTGCCTACGCCACTGAAATTGGACGCAACGTTTGTTGCATACATATCAAATAAGTAATCAACGTCCAATGTGTATAGTACGTATATCATATACGAAAATTAACGCCTACTCAGCTGTCACTCCCAGCTGAACAAACTGCAGATTATTCTTTTGAAACCCGAAAGTGAGAGTAGTAACCATACTAGGACATCGTAGTCTCATTAAACAGAAGCCTAAGATAATAGTCTTACTCTCCAGAGAAGCGTTGGCGAATGCGGTCATGGATCTTCCAGTTCGCTAACTCCAGAAGAATGAGTAAGTGGTTTTTCATTAGGTGTTAAAACCTGACACCGGTCCATAAAGAACCGCCAATGTAAGGTAATGTAGTATACAGAAATACAAGGGATTGGCCACTTGCCAACTTCGCTGGAACCGATGCTGGAAGAAGTTATTATTGAGTCGACGTGAATTGAGATGGAAAACAGTTTAGATTGGACTGGCCAAACTGAATTAATACAAGTGCAAGTGTGCAGGCAGGTGACGCTTTTATCACGAACCCAGCACTTGCGTGCAGACGGCAAAATTTTCTTTATTTCTTGGTATTGGTAATATTGCCATAAGGAAAATCATTCATCGCTTGTAGATTTTTTTCCTCCAGTTAAAGCGTTGTTGGTTTCCCTTCCTACTTCCAATGTTTCCTCAACTCAACCCTTTGTTGTTTGGATCTCGTGCGCAATGTTCTAATGTACTTTGGTTCGTGTTTCGTAACACCTGGCTCCTTTATTCAGACCACCTGTCTCTTGGTTAGAAGCGAAAATTTTTCTTCAAGCCTTGATGGTTGGCTGAAGACAAAGAACTAAGGGGACAGAGTGACTGACTACTGGAGAACAGTTGAGATGTCGCTTCTTGGACCTTCATTCACAGAATGTCCTTTACTTCCTTTGTTAGCAAAAATTTTTCTTCTTTAATTATTCCTAACGCATTGTTTGACGGTGCAGGATATCTACCGATAACGTTTCCCCAAGAAAATTTTATAAGTATATTGTGAAACGAGACAATAGTAGTTGATACTGTGAACTTGGCTCGTTTACATCGTATTTGTATGGCACGTGGTAGGCATTTAAAATCCTAACTATTCTGTATCTATTTTCTACGCGAGCTAGAAACATATGTACACTCATGTCGAAAATTGTCGCATGTCTATAAATAGGTTGTTGTAGGAATATAATTTGATAACGAATTCGCCCGGTATTTCTTAAAATGTTAGTATGTATATAATCGGCAGACACACGTATGTGGAAAATTTCATCTCAAAAGAGCAGTGAATAAGAACAATAAAACGAAAATAAAACTTTCTTGTCCATTTAGCAACATTTTGTTTTACTCATTCTAATTTTCGTATTTATAATTCTTTTCCTATGAAATTTACCACAAAAATACATTTTCCGATTATACACATAGTATCAGTATTAAAAGTACCCTGCAAAATCATTATCAAATTATATTCTTACAAGAAGACAGTTATAGATATGCGACAATAATTTTGAACATGAGTGTACCTAAGAAAGAGTCAAATTTGTTGTACAGTTTCCAGCGTTCATGATTTACAGATGAATTGAATTGACTACTCTGAATACAGTTTTTGGTATAAATTACAGAGAATTCACTTTGTCAAAATAATAATAATAATAATAATAATAATAATAATAATAATAATAATAATAATAATAATAATAATAATAATAATCTATTCAACATGTAATAGGTTTTCCTATTAGTGGGATATCGATTTTGTAGTCTCACCGTTCGCTTCCGAGCAAACACACGCGAGCGTTTAACGTTGTTGTTTCACAGTCTGAAGACTTTGGTTTCGAATCCCGAGGCCGATCGTTCTGTTTTTTGTAAGGTTTCCATGTCACCTGTGGCATAATGTTTATCTTGGTATTATTCCGATAGGACTGATCTTCAATAACTGGCAGCAGCATACGACTTGGGATTTTCCTGCATAAAGCAAGTTATATTAATTTTTCACTAAAATATGATGAAACAACCGACCTGTTTGTACGATAAAATTTCCTCAGCAGTTATTGCTAAAGGACAGGTGTATTTCGCTCAGTACTTTGGAATGCGTACTATCGAACACCTGTTTCTGGCCGTGCTACAAGAAATCAGCAGTTTTTCCTCTTCAATACGATACTAAAGTGTTAAATATTATTACTTTCTTTTGATAATAAGGATCACATACAAATATTGTAAGCATCAGAAATTAAACTATATATGTAATGTATTTGACATAGAGAAGGTCTTTCCAGAAAAAGAGGTCAGTCATGCTTCTGGACAGTAGGTTAGTTCGGACGCTAGCTCCAATCCAGAATTATTATTATTTAATAGTTTGAAGGAACTTCCAATATGAAAGCAATATAAAAGGAAAAATTCAAATTAACAGTGGCTTGTTAATTTGAATTTCCCCTTTTTCTCACTTCTGATAATTCTTTAACTTGAATGAAAATGAGAGCCAGCTCTTGGGAGCTAAAGCAAAAAGGTCACACTCAGTCACTGTTCTCTTTTTCGTCGATCAATCAAGACTCCATTGATGACTTTCGGAGCCACAGGGTCTGCAACCAAGCGACGACGCGTGGTGCCGTGAAAGTACCTGACAGTGTTTCCAATCGAGAATGTTACTTTGTTCTTTTCTTTTTCTTTTTGTTAAAATGAAAGAGTTTCGTAAGTCAAAACTAGGAATAATTAACAGATGAAGAGTGAAAGTGTAACACGAACGCTATTAGTAGCGTCTGTGAATAGTGAAAACTGTTTTAAAATTCTGCTTCATAAATTATTTTTCGTAGCGTAAAATAAATAAATTTTGTATTGAAATTCATTGCCTGCTGCAATTGCTTTAAACGAGGTCTTAGGGGCCGCGGTGGTTCAGTAGTAGAGCGTTCACCTCTGGTGCTAGGGGTCTCGGGTTCAAATCCTGCTCCCGCCAAGTGAACTTTGTGGTGGACAAACACCGTGTGCGTGGGTTTTCTCGGGGTTCTCCCGTTTCCTCCCACTTTCTTCATTCCACCATTTCATTCATCTCTCATCATCACCGTCTCCTTTAGCCTAACCGGCATAACCGTGGGTAGTAAAACTCAAAAATTTCATTTCATTTCATTTAAACGAGGTCTTAAGTTTAGTGTCTTTGGTCATTCCTTAGGCTAGGCTAAATGAGACTGCAAGTGACATTGAATGATGATGATGATATATATATATATTTGATTGATTAATAGGAATTTATTTTCAGTTTTCAGCACCGATACTGTATGACACAAGACTCTACTGCTTGATGTAGCATTAAAGCCACTACTCGAAAAATTTATATGGAGCTCCTTTGTGTTTAAGCGGTAAGCGTACGCGTCTTTGGCGTGTGAGACCTGGGTTCGATTGTCGGCGGGAGCTCGTGTGGTTGTGATTCCACGTTAATCAGTAGGTCCACGTATCATATAGCCTTGCTGCGGAAAGGAACACTAAACTCAAAATCAACTCAACTTAAAAATATTTTCCAAGACAAGTGCTCCCAGGCCTCCCCTCTGGTCTACTGGCTAACGCGGATGCTTTTGGTGCACGAAGAGTTTGTTTCCCAGTAAGGAGAGAATTTGAACATGTTACGGTGATTCGGATTCCACATAAACTGTGTCCATAACTCATATAGCCTTCGTTCTGAAGAGGAACGCTAAACTTAAAGAAACAGACACAAATCATCCCACTGTAGATGTCTCCCCTGGTTGGGAACCACTGACCTATAATATATCATACTAAAATGAACTAAATTTATTCCTTTCTAGCCCAGAAGTCCGATTCTAGTCTATTTGCATTATATGGCTGCCCTCACCATTGATCTGGTAGCTAGTCTTTGGTGCATTCAGTCATGGATTCTATTCTCGGTAGAGAGCCTTAAAATTTGAATACATGTCGGTGGTTCGAATTCCACCTTAAATATTAGGTCTACGTCTCATACATATATATAGCCTCGCTGCTGAAAGAGAACCTCTACCCAACCACTATTAGATAGCCAAGCGCTTGTAGTAAGAATAGCAAAAACGAGGTGAGCAGTTTCTGTACATTATGTTTCTAAAGGGTGTTGAAGGATGCAAAATGAAGATGTACGGTTGTCACACGTACAAGAACTAAATTTTTGTATTACATCGTATCAGCTTTCTACGTTACTTAACATTCATGTGGCATACTTCATTATGGCTTCCTTTGATATACAAAAGCTAAATCTCCTGACATTAACTAACTAACTAATTCTATTGCCTATGGAACCCGGAGGTTCAATGCCGCATTCACAAAAGCTCTCCATTGACTTCTATCCTTAGCTAACTGCATCCAGTTTCTACTTTGTATTCCAATCTCTGCGAGATCCATCTTAATGTTGTCCTCCCATCTGCGCCTAGGTCTTCCTAATGGTTGTTTTCCGATTGGTCTTCCAGTCAAGACTTTGAAACTGTTTCTACTTTTCTGCAAACCTTATATAATAATAATAATAATAATAATAATAATAATAATAATAATAATAATTGCTCTATCGGTAGAGTTGCAGCAGGGAATTCGTGTTATTATTGAGTTCAAAATCTTCTGTGTTCGCAAATTCTGTCGTAGGATTTGAAACTTAATTAAAAAATGATATAGCCTGTTGTTGTGTATGGTTGCGAAACATGGTTGCTTACTCTGAGGGAAGAACGTAGACTAAAAGTGAGAACAAAATCCTGAGACAAATATTGGGACCCAAGAGGAACGGGAATGGGGAATGGCGGAAACTTCATAACGAGGAACTACATAATTTATACGGTTTACCAAACATTGTTAGTCATCAAATGTAGGAGGCTCAGGTGGGCAGCCAATCGGAAAACGACCATTAGGAAGACCTAGATATAGATGGTAGGACAATATTAAGATGGATCGCTCAAAATTAGGAATACAAAGTAAAAACTGGATCCAGTTGGCTAAGGACAGAAGTCAGTGAAGAGCTTTTGTGAACGCGGCATTGAACTTCCGGGTTCCATAGGCCATAGAGTTAGTTAGTTAGTTACCGGTTGAGTTGCTTATGAGCCAAGGACTTGGGACTGTCTCGTCTCGAGCTCTATTTCTATTGGAAGAGCTCTGTCTCGTCTCGTATCTATTTCATAGCCAAAATCCTATTTTGTCTCGTCTCATGGGCAGCGTAGGATATCACTCATATCTTTTGTATTTACATAATACACTTTTTTATGCGTGAGACTTACGCATGTAAAGAAATTGTAGTAACTGGATATGAGAAAATTTTACATATAGTGGCATAGTGTCTGCCAAATGTGAGAAAAAGATATAAAAAAATGCTTATTTATATGAATACGAATTTCTTATTTTGACAGTATACACACTAGTATTACAATGTTTTTTGTGACCTCAATATTTTGTACTATATACGCCGAGTATCAACTAAGTTATAAAGAAAACACACATACACACACACGCTTCAGAAAAATCTTATTTTGTAGTGAGGTTGTACCAAGATGGTGTTTCTACTCAGCTAGCAAATAAAAGCGACTTCATTCGCAATTCGTATGTTAACGTATGGAAAACAGTCCGCTCACTTTTTAACGGTCGTATGGAAAATAACGACTTTGCCTTTATGACTTATACCCATCAGTCGGGAAGGTGGTGGGAAAAAAACACAAGAAAACTTTCTAACCATTTAGGTAGAAGTAATTTGTCGCAGTCTGCATTGCGACTTTTCCCTCCGCGATATGAAACTTGTATTGTCAGCGAAATTTCTGTAAGCGTTAGAAGGCAACAAGAGTGATTGATTAGTAAGCATAGTATACATGTTACATACAGATAGATGACCTTCACTGAGATTTCGCGGCAGTTCAGTTACGCTGCATTGTATGATTTTTATATATATAGGATGTTTCAAAACAACACCGACGACGTCTGGGAGATGATTCCTGACACCAAGATACGACAAAAAGTATAGAACAACCTGGAGCACCCATATTTCCTTTCCGAGTTATAGGCTGCCGAAAACATGAAAATATGTACTTTAAAGGCCCATAGCTCCAAAACTATGGGACCTTTCGTAGTCGGGTCAAGACTTCACTTAGGAACTAGTATGTGCTCTATCCAAATATCCATGTTCGGAATCCTGGGATACTTCAGCAACAATTTTTATAGAGGTAGTTAATGAGTACATAAATAAAAATTTGTAATTTAGTTGTTAGTATCTCTCAACTACTACTACAGAGATAACCAAAATTTAAAGGTTTTGGGATCCGTACCTTGCTTTAGAAATATAAAAGTAGTCCACAACTATGAAGTAATTTGGAGTCATTGCTTTATAGTATTTGAGGATCTGCTAATACGAGAGTAACTCCACGTTGAAACTGCTTAATGTGCAATGATAATTTGCGTCACCGTATAATACTATGTTCCACACAATTCGCTTGATTATCCTTTCTCCCAATAGTACATGTATAAAGAAGTATGTGGGCGTTAGCGTTAGGAAAACACGGATATCAATAGAGTGTCTGTTAGTTAAACGTGTAATTTGCTACATACACAGTTCATAAAGTTGTAATTTGCTACATACTACATAAGTTTCCAGTAAAATAAAAAGTACCATTTATTATTATTGGGATTGGACAACATACTTTTCTTTTAGCACTACAGAAGTTAGTTTTTTCGATAATCTCGAAAACGACGCATCAGAATTTACCATACCAGATTCATGTTATTTTGTTCACTTCGATGTTTTTTTCTACCGACTGATATCCCTTAATATTTGATCAATATTTTAGTTAAACCAATATCAAAATGTTAATGATAATTTTAGGCTGTGTATTGAGGGTCGCGGAGGCTCAGTGGTAGAGCGTCCACCTTTGATGCATGGGGTCCTTGGTTCGATGCACTTGTAGTGGATAGACACCATGTGCATGGGTTTTCTCGGGGTTCTCCCTTTCTTCCCACTTTCTTCATTTTTCTATTGCATTCATTTATCATCACCACCGTCTCCTTTAGCCTAGCCGGCAATAATCGTGGAACGTAAAACAGATTTTTTCCGTACTTTGTATTGTCAAAGTGCTAGTGTGATAATGAAGAATTTAATTAGAAGATTCAGTAGATCACCTCAGTAAGCGACACGATTCCCGTACGGCATCAGTTTCTAAGCTTATAAATATTCTTTCTGTTTCTCGAAAACTACGCATGAGTCCTTACGCTCACCTATATAATTTTTTTTTCAGTTTATTAAGAACTATCGATTAGTATCGATTAAGAATACCTAGAATACTAATCTAGGTGTAGTAGAATGTAGAATACTAGATCGAATACCTATGTCCATCTATCAATTAAGATATCTCGTTTTTTTTTCTTTTTTTTTTCATTAAATACTAATAATAGTGTAGAATTTAACAACCCACTGCGTAGATATTTTACTTCTTCCGGAAGACATCTTTCACGATTCTTATTCTAATACAATAAATTATGTTTAATACTTTTTAAAAAATAGAAATTTTAGAATTTTCTCTATCCTTTCTTCTTAAGAAGAAGAAATTATGTGGAATTTGACCTAGGAAAATATTTTCTTTTTAATAGCCAACCAATGTACCAACCATAGTCGGGGTCATCGAGATGGGCCAACTCAAATGATCAGATAATCGCGTGGCATGTTTAGAAAAAATGTGGGAAATGCCGAAGATTGAGTTGTAACGGAATTGAGAGAGAGAGAGAGAGAGAGAGATATGAACAATGCCACCTTTTCTGTGAAGACCCAGTACAATTGATCTATAAGGCACGAAACAATGCCAATATGCTTGTGTATACTTGTTTTGTTCTCAAATGAGGCGTGCCGTATCTATCACGTCTTTTGTTTGATCACTTTAGCGTAAAATTTGTGGCTTAACAGGAAGTTAGCACTCATTTATTCATTCTAGAAATTGCCATCAAATAGCAGCATTTCGTTTATATAACTTGGGCGGAGGTTTGAATCTGCAATTCTGCCTTCACCCTAGTTTTCTTCTTTTTTTATGTGGGTGTTAGTACATCAAGATGAATTCTGTTCAGTGTATTGTTGGCGTTTTGCGTGCGAGGCGGTGTCAATCAATGGAGCGCACGCGATTTTTGTGTTGAGATGAATTTTAAACGGAAGCAGAAGACAATCTCCGGAAGTCATCCGCCATCAGGAAAGGAACACTGTAAAAATGCTGTGGTTCTCATCTCGACAGATGTCTCTAGTATAATTTATATTTTGTGCGTCATGTATTGCTGTCAATGATCTTTTCTTTGCATCATCATAACATAAGTCATTCCGCTATCTGTCAGGTCTTCTGCGGTTTGAGAATTTTGCATCCGCTCTAGTATTTCGCCAACTTACTTACTTTGATGTTTAGGATTATCCACTTTAAAAGTTATAACTAAGGCCCGGATTTTTATGTTTTTACATATTTTTTCCTTTGTATGTACGCTGGTGAAAATATGAAATGTTCGCAAATTACGAAGTAAAGAGCCATATAAACCTAAATCACGTTACATATTTTTACATATTTTGAAGTATGTTACATATTTTCCGTCTACTGTACATATTTTTACATAAATTCAGTTTTCTTGCTCCTTTTCGCTATTTTTTTAAAATAATACGCAAATAAAAATAGGCCTATATATGGAACAATAACTCAAAAAGTACTTTATTTAATTATCTATATTTTTCTCTCACTTTGTTCAACCGATTTGCATTGCGGGAAAGCTGGGTTAAAACAAATCATACACCCTACAATATGCAAAGAAACGTCGTCAGTTATCGCTTCCAATCCTGAAAAAAAAAATCTGTTTTTTTATATATAAAGAAAGAAAACAATATAAGGATTTTTGTGCTTATCGCCTTTGCAAGCAGATGCCACTCGGATGTGTGCCGACAAAACAAACTAAAACGCACATAGTTGACTGGCTCTCTTACTTTTTTTTTGTATGTGCAACCTCTACGGGTGGGGGTGGGGATGGCGGTGAGAGGGAGGTGATTGGAGCGGCTAGGCTTTATCACTTGTTTCTTAAATCGAATAAAAAATCGCTTTTGTATGACTCGATGGCTACTTCGCCACTTCTTCCTTCAAACAAAGGGAAAAAAGATTCAGTTTCGCGACCGGTTTGTTAGTGTGCAGCTTGTGACCGAGTCAGTTTGTTTCTTGTTTTCAATGATGGCTTCCTCTTTAGCGTCAAAATTGGAATCGTGGATAGCTATGGATGACGCTTATACCACAGACGGTAAAATTGTATTTTGTCAAGTATTCGATAAGAAAGTGGGCTGTTCAATGAAGTTGCAATTGGACCAGAACAAGAAAACAGCTATTCACATGAAAAACAAGGTGTTACAGTGTGCCACAAAGCAAAAACTTTTAACCCAATCAAAATCAGCATCTGAAAACAGCAGTGAATTTTACAAAGACCTTACCAATGTGTTCATAGCAGCAGACATACCGTGGTATGAATTACAAGTCCCAGAGTTCGCGACGTTTTTGAAAAAATATTGCAAGAGACACATTCCTGACGAATCTACTATCCGCAAGAATTATTTGGATGTGTGCTATGAAGATATTATCAAAAACATTCGAGCTGAAATTGGTGATTCGCATATATGGTTTGCGGTGGATGAAACTACAGGCGTATTAGGACGTTTCGTTGCCAATCTGGTAGTAGGAAAGCTTGACCCTGATTCTCCATCACGGCCATTTCTGATCTGTTCAAAGTTTTGGACAAAACAAACCATTCCACAGTTGCACGTTTCGTAAATGATGGACTGAGAGTGTTGTGGCCAGAAAGTGTTTCTGCAGAAAAAGTGCTTCTGATGTGTTCTGATGCTGAGGCGTACATGTTAAGAGCTGCCGATGCGCTTAAAGTGTTCTACCCAAACCTCAGTCATATGTGCTGTTTGGTCCATGGATTACATCGTGTAGCAGAGGAAGTGCGGATCAACTTCCCTGAAGTCAATGAGCTTGTGTCTTCTACTAAGAAAGTTTTTGTGAAAGCCCCTGGTCTTGTGCAGTGCTACAACAATATGCTACCAAATATGTCACTACCACCGCAGCCTGTACTGACACGGTGGGGCACCTGGATACAGGCTGTTAACTTCTACAATGAAAATTTTGATGCTGCAAAGTCAGTTGTCACCACATTTCCTGCAGAGTCCAGTGCAGCAGTACGTGATTCTCAAAGTGCGTTCAAAAATCCTGTTGTTCAATGTTCACTAGCGTACATTGCAAGTAATTTCGGGTGGATTGCAAATGTTAGCGAGAAGCTAGAAAAAAATCAATATTTTTTATGTTCAATAATGTGACTTTTTACTTTTTTGATACATATTTTCATTTGTTTCTCTTGAAAATTTGTACGTATCTGTAGGAAGTTATTACAGAAAGATGTTACAGTATATTTATTAGCTAAGAAAATAGCACAGACACAAAATAAACACGAAAAAATATTTTTACATATTTTCATATTTTTAACATATTTCTTACATATTTCATTGATTTTTGTTACATATTTATGTACATATTTCGGTACTTTGTACTACATAAAAATCCGGGCCTTAGTTATAACTTTCGGTTTGTTTTCAGTATCTATATACAGCTCACAGATGACGAGAAGAATCCTAAAACAGGGGAAGCGGGGAAAGGTCAACGACACGGTCAAGTCCATTTTCGGTTTTTGAGGTGTGGTCTATACTTAGATGTCGTCTGCTACTCCGGGTAGTTATCAGTGTGCTATTCCGTAGCGTCATTTGAAACCCCCGTGCGAAAAGTGGGCAAGCCCATACCTACGTCACACTATTTCTGCTAGGGTTCTTCTCGTCATCTGTGAGCTGTACCAGTCGGCGAAGCCAGGTCTGGATTAACCTGTCTGGAGGCCCGGGACAAGAAAAAAAAAATATGTGGCCCCTGCTGACTTCACCTAATACATTTCTGTGAAAGTACATTCGGAAAGTTAAAGAAATATATTTTAAATTTTGGTCAAATTTTATTTTACGATGATGATTGTATCTTCATGATTCTTTTTAGATAGCCAGTTGAGATTTTCATCAGAGTGTGGGGGGGGGGAAGGGCTGTCCACCTGGAGGCCTTGGGCTATAGTCCCCTAAGCTTTCCCCTTAATCCGGCCCTGGGCGAAACAGTGAGAAAATTACCATAAATTTCGCTGGAAACAAAAGCTTTACACCTTAGCCGTATGGTGTCGCTTCTGTTGATAATGAACGTAAATAGTTGCAGTTCTGTTTCAATAGAGGTGGTGTTGTATGTCCTAATAACTTTAGACATGTAAGTATTCTCACTTCTTCGGCAATTAGTACATAAGATGTATGCTTTGAAACAGACAAAAAACGTAATTGAATAATTATTTTCTGCAAACAGATAATAATTTCTCCGATGTTTGTTTTTAATTGACAAATAAGTCACGTGCACGCTATGTAAAGGAGTTTGGTTTTAGTGGTATGGAATTATTCTGATGTGTAAGTACAGTTGGATTGCATACTACAAAGGAGCCATTAATATACATATTTGGAAATTAATATCTTGGGATTAATAATTAAAATTTTCTGACCAGGGCATGCATTTATTTATTAAAACTAAACTAGATTAGTGTATTATTCTAGAAGTCAAAATAAAGCGTATATATATAAAATTGTATACCTTTCGGGCCTTCGTCTGGAGACGTGAATTGCACTATGTGGCAACGTCGCAGATAAAGAATCTCAGAGAAGATCTACCAATCCATCAAATAGTTACCTCGATTCTTTCCAGATGGCAGTTAAAGTCGATACACGTTCGCACTATCATCATTTATTAGCGTAACAATCGGTGTAACTATTTGATGGATTCGATGAGCAATGCTAATGATTCCAAGTTAATCTGTGACGTTACCATATAGTGGAATTTGGATTCTCCCATAGTGGCTGAAGAAGGTTCCGGAGAGTATATCATTATATAGCACATCCGCTGTATTTTGACCTGAACAATAGCGCTCTGTTGTTCGTGGGCGCCATTTTTAGAGCACCCTATATATATATATATATATATATATTAGAACGTTAATATGCCAATTTCTTTAGTATGTTTGCATGGATTTAATGACAGGTCAGTACCATATTAGTGGGTTTTGCATGTGAATTTCTCATTTCGCCTCAATTCATTACTCGTGTTTACTTTATTTATCATTTTTATTTCCTACAATCTCCTTTACAGTATGCATGTTAGTATTGCGAAACATCGGTCAAGGAAAGGAAGGGAGACAAGGAAATTACTTTTCTAAAATTTTCTCGATAATTCAGTTGGTTTTCCTTGTTCGTAGGTTGATATTATTCTTTTGTTAGAAATTACAGTATTTAACGAATTTACTTATGCCTCTCCAGTACAGAATAAATACAGTAAATAAAGTTTCCTCCAAGTACCACGCTATATCAGCTCCAAGGTTATATGAGACTTGAATCCGAAAAATCGTAATGCATTCAAATTTTCAATGGTCTCCCACTGGAAATCAAACCCAAGACCACGCACGTCAAAGACGCATGCACTTTCCAGTAGATCAGGAAGGAGGGTTTCACTCTTTACCAATAAGATTTGTTTGTTACCAGATAAATAGTACTAAAATGGTATTTACTTGTTAAATTTTCTTTTACACCACGCTTTTCCCCCCTTCCCCCCCAAAAAAAAACTATCTAGTGTCTTTGTGTGAAGTACAATACAGAATTACTGACGACATAGCATAGGCCTACTTTACTATTTTAAAAATTATATATATATAATTCTAAGTTTCGATACAAAGAATGTAATAACATGGTTATGTAACACATAGACCCAAAGTTCTCGTACGGATGTGTATGCATAAGTCACCGAGGAATAATCTCACAAAGATTCTAACCAAACATACTTTCTGTAAAGAAGGAAGAGAGATTGAAAAATTTGTTCAACTGCAGCATTACTAACTGAAGTATACAAGTATAGATTTCAAAATTTTAAGCTGATTCAGTTCTTCGCAAAATTTAAAAACAAAATTACACTTTATATAATGACTTTTTCGCTTTTGTATGAGATCGGAAATCACACGTTTTAATATCACATATTCATTCGTATTCGTTTTCATTAATAAATATAGTAAAACAATCGGATGATGTACAGTCACGAACATTAATGAATGGAGGTGGAAGCCATAAGAAACAATGGCTTTAGCCTCCATTTATTAATGTTCGTGACTGTACAAGAATGTATTTTTATCTGGTTGGTTAATTGGGAGTGTAATATCCCTTTTCAGTACCCAGATTATGAGAGACGTGGGTCGTATTAAAAAAAAAAAAAATAGCTATTTTACATCAACTTTAACGAAAATCGACGAAGGCGAGACACGATACATTCTCGAACAAAATTGTACGGTTGACAACCCAATGCTCGAATATAAGAATGAAGCTAGTACATTTAATTTTATGATAGCAATGTGTTTAGAGAACATATTTCTTTATGAAACTGAGAGCTCAGTTTGCAGCATTTATTTAAAACTTATTAACGAACGTTCTTTTTAGTGACATTACGCGTGTTATTACTTTTGTAGGCAGAATTACATGTTCTGAATATATTAAAACATTATTTGAATCTATAGAAACAAGCAACTACAGTTTCAGTTGCCACAAACACTTGGGATTTGATTGCAAATTGCAGTATCTCTGTCCAAAGTCAAACTCACAGTAATTGTAATTAATAGTTGTAAATTATCATTCTTTGGACACTATTTAAAACTAAGCGAAGAAAGAATAACATGCACGCGTGTTGAAAATTTTCTACGGCTTTCAAACAGCAATGGAGAAACAGCAAAAAAATTACACATTTTTCATAGGAATGCCGTAACTGTTATGCATTCTACATTTTGATTTAATAACGTAAACAGCGTGAACTGGATTTCAAAACAGTATTGTGTACAAAGGCATATATATACAGAGGACATGTAAACTTCTCAGCCAACGAGTGAACTATACAAGATATGGACGTTTGATAAATGTCGTTTGCCACATCCCATAGAGTTACAGGTTAACGAACCGTGCCATAAGTTCCCCATGAAGTTAGTAATTAAAGCTGGCAATTAACGGCGCATGCCTTTGCATGTGCTAGCTATAATGATGATATTAAAATATAGTATTTCTCAGTTCGTGTAAGGATGGGAAAAATTGTTTCTCATATGGAGTATAACTTTCTTTTTTGGTTTTTTAATGTTTAAATTTCTCTGAAAATTCTGTCCATATGCAAGTTGTTTAAAAGATCCTAAGATTATACATGCTTAACTAATATATACCGTATATTAAAAAAAAAAAAAAAATGTTGAAATTTGTATGCAAGGGCTTACGTCGTGTCTTTCGCGGTTGACAGGATTCTTAAATGGAAGGGAAAATCTCAAGTAGAACTAAGTAGAACAAATCACATGTTCTTGTATGTAGACTTGCTTTTGCAGGACCTTTTTTTTCTGTTTGCTCTAATGTTTACTGTGGCAAGATCGAAATAAATAATAAAAAAAAGGCTGTCTAGAGAAACTGGTGTAAACTATATTTTATGTATACTCTAAAAGATGTTTGATGTTACAATAGTACATGTGTGGTGCATAGGAATGTTGATTTCTTAGTAAGCATTTTGTGACTATGTAGTAGAGAATCTTCCTTGCAAACTGACCCCGATCTACATTTGATAATTTTGAGTGATTTCTATTGGCATTGTTCATTGTATGCGGGCTGTTGGGTTACTTTTATTCCGAATTTAAGTGTTGTTTTCTCTCGGAGTGAAAGAACGTTGAATTTACGAGAAGAGCAAAGTCATTTTTATTCGAAATAATTAGATAGAAAAATGCTTGTCATTTCTAATTTCATCTCACTCAAGTATATTCATTAAACAAATTCTTAACTTGGCATCGAAAGTTGTAACTTTTACACTTCTTTGTTTGTTGTTGATGTTGTTGTTTGTATGTTCGAAATAGCTGTTAAGTAAATACAGGTTTGAAACATAGGGCCTTTAGAATTTAGGAAGTACTTTTAAAACAATGTTAAAGAGTTCGGATGAAAAACACGTAAATGATAGCGTCATAAAGCGTCATAAAGTTATGTGCTATTTGTCATTTGAAAATAATGTCCAACACTTTATTTCGTAGTAGCATATAGGGATTTTGACTCTCTGCTGGAGAACAGAATCACTAATCAATGTAGAAGTTGGGTGTAAATTTGGCGATTTCTTTAGCTGATTGAGTATTGAATACCAAGGTGCGGAATCATAACAGCCGAAGTGAGGGGACACAGGAAGAAGAAAAATAATAGAACCTCGTCACATTAAAATGTTTCGACATAGATAATTCACAGATTTGAGCATCTATAATTATTAAACTATGTACCGGTATATAAGATTAGAGATACCGCTAATCACTAGTTGAGATTTGGAGAATACTCAAATTTGTAATTATATATGAAATACTTGTATATGTTAATTATATATTAATTAAATTAGACCAAACCACTTGGCATAACAACCCATTTGAGGCCTGAGCCGCTCCACGCCATCTGTTAGCGATTGGTGGAAGTACGTCCAATCTAGCGACGAACGCGCTGTCAGCGCACCGCATAGCCCTATCGCTAACCGGTGTATCGGGAGCTTTCTAGGCCTAGTGGCCGTCACGTCTTTCATTCACATGACTCCCCAGTTTGACTCACGACGTTGGGTGTATACCGAAAATTCGAAAGCGCCGGCCTGGAATCGAACCTGGGACCCACGTGGACGTGAGTAATTATATATTAATTTCTGTGATTAATTTGCAAACCTAATATTAATGTCCAGGACCGGATCCAGGATTTTCTGAGGGAGGAGGGGAGTGCACCAATAACTATCAGTACATTTGAATCAAATTTAATTTTTTAAAAATGCCTTTAGGCATCTGTAATGTGTATGAAGAACTGGCTTAAACTATTGGTTTAGCAAAACCGCTTTCTTTTAAGCCCGAAACGGAAACATGACATATTATTTTTGGAAAGTATTGCTATTTCCACTGCCAGTGTCTCATTTTAGATAGTGTATATTCAGAACGGAGGGGGGTACACGTGCTCCGGTGCACCTCCCTAAATCCGGCCTTGTTAGTCACTTTATACACCGCGCAGTAAGTTATTAGTGGAGAATTTCCTCCAACCCTCTCAGATTTCGCACCCTGTTGACTGTTGTAAGTAGTGCAGCCCTTAAAAAGAGAAACTGTTGTTAAATAATTGTAAAGTGCTCATATTAGGAACAAGTGCGCCAAACAGAATCTATATATTAGTCAAAATAATTCACATAAAACAGAAAAATATATATTTTAATAACAGAAACACTGATGTTAAAACAAACGAAATGAAACATAATAATGCTATAAGAACAATTTGAGTTGAGTTACCACATTGCAAACCTAATATCATTAATAGTTATATAATAGCAAAAAATGAACGTAAAGAAAATATAGCTCAGAACCAGGGCCGGATTTAGCATTTTGGCGCTCCTAGGCCCAATAATTTTTTCCGCCCCCTAGTCTGGTTAAAGTTACTTTCCTAAAAACCCGTGTTTGAGATCAATGTTGTAACGAAGTTGATGCATAATGTTGAAAAATAGTTTAACTTTACCAACAATTATTTGGTCCAATGAACTTCAAAATCAGAATGCTTTATTAGCTTGATTTTTTTTTAATCAATTCAAAAAATATGTTAAGTTATGGCTATTTATTTTTATTTCTAGATATTTTTTCTTTTTTTCTCTCAGCCGTGCGCTCCCTGGGAGCTTGCGCCCATAGGCCCAGGCCTACCGGGCCTATTGGGAAATTCGGCCCTGCTCAGAACTACATATCCTATAAATGAACTCTAAATTCAATTGTGTGTAAGATTATGGTTATTACTCCTCCGTTTAATGTGCTATTGCACGTTCAATTAAGAACATAGAATCTTCAATAATGACCTTACATTATGATGTAAGTTAGCAGACTTCTGTCTATAAAAATAGAAATACTGAAGATGGAAACCTTTAATTGACCACTCAGCAGATATCTGACCGGCGAGTGACATCATGGGCTTGACGCTAGGAAAGTTTTCTTTTTTTTTTCTTCTTTTTTTTCTTTCTTCTTTTTTTCAGAGGAAGTACAGTCCAGCTCCTCATTGACGTATAAGATATAATTTGAAGTGAAATATTCCATATTTTTTTTTTTTTCGCAGATGTCGTGATTAGTTAGACGAAGTTTGTTTTGAAACTCAAATTTTCCCCCCATAAATTTGCACGAGTCCATGAATCATATAAATAACCCCTCAAATAAATCAAATTTACGATTAGCATACATGAGTAAACTCATGAGGCTAATATTATTTTATGTTTCTAGTGGGTGAACTTTAAGTGTGCGTGAGAGAATTGGAAAATCATGAAGGCAAATAGTATGGGTGATAGAAATTGACGTGAGGGCGAACAGGAATGAATCAAGATGGAACATGCAAATAGAGGTGACGCGTTTTCTGCTGTAAAAACTTCAAAGAGGGTTGCAGTTGAAGAGATGACATGTAATGCACTTGTTAAGGCTCTTTATACATGCTGTTTGAGGGTGGCGGAAGATGGCATGATATTGAAAGAAAATCATTATCGACAAACTTTTCATGGTAGTGTTGTGAGAGGGGACGTGAAGTCACAAGTTATAGGTTTAGTGACCTATCATAACTGTATTATTATTATTATTATTATTATTATTATTATTATTATTATTATTATTATTATTATTATTATTATTATTATTTCGACTATTTAAATTCATGGTAATATTGCAACTGAAGTATGGTATATTAAAGCAGGTGATCGTATCGTCAAGGTAAAGTAGTTAATGGTAGGCAGTATGATGATACACCTGAATTTGCAGCAAATGACTTACAATGTTGACAGAATACGTAGAATGAGTGGCGTAGCGTGGTTTTCTACTTTGGGATCTTCCTCTACTTTGATCCTCTGTACACGAGCTTGTGGTGGATACCATATTCGTAGGTTTTCTCGGAGTTCTCCCGTTTCCTTCAACATCATCATTCCACCATTTATTTCATAATTATTAATTTTCATTAACCATTCGTCTCATTTAAGTTAAAGGACATAATTGTGTGACGTTAAACCAAGAAATTTAATTTCCTTTTTTAGGGAAAGTTGTTATTTTGAATCTACTATTTCTAACCCATTATTCTGAGTATTTAATCCATTATTATTAATAAATCATTATTGCATTAATTATATTATTGCATTATTATGTTTGCTCAGGGGAAACGGCGCTTCCACAACTTCTATGGACGCCCCTGCTCACCATAATTCATGTGTGAATTTTCATGTTATGAAGTAGAAATCCCTCTTTGTAGGATAGTATGTCTCTTTCTGTAATGAATAAAATACGTCTAAGAGAAATATGCGTTCTTTCTCTTATTACGAAAATATCTATGTAATTTTTTTTAAAAAAATATTATAATGTCCCTTTATTAATATTATTATTTAAGGTGCAGTAGTGGTTCTTAACATGGGATTCATTAAATTAAATGAACGAAATTTTGAGTTTAAGATCCCACGATTATGCACCGAGGTTAAGGGAGATGGTGATAAGAATGAATGAGATGGTGGAATGAAGAGCGGGAAGGAAACCCACGCATACGGGTTTGTTCATCACAAAGTTCACGTGACGCGAGCTGGGGTTGAACTAGCAACTTTAAGCACCAAAGGTGAGCTCCATATCTGAGCTACCATGGCTCTCTGGAGTTCGTGAAAGGCCAGTAGAAAGGTCGCAGTTCACTATTGTATTTTTTTCTTCCTTCCTTTATTTATTTTATTTTTTTTCGAAATCTCCAGGGTTCTCCAATTTCCTCAGTCTCATCTCACCAATAGTCATTCGCTTTCATCCGTGTATTGAAACCTACAAGGCATATCCATCGACCGTAAAACTGAAAGATTTCATTTTATTGTTCTCGAGAAAATCCATGAACACAATTATGTCTGCCACAAACTTACAGGCTTGGGATCGAACTAGCGACCTCTCACATTAGGAGTATGTATTCTAAGAGTGGTCTTACAGGAGTAAATCTTCTTCTAATTCTTTATCCCAGTTGGCTGGGTCGGTTTTTCGGATTGCTGTCCTCCATCTGTTTCTATATTGTGTCATGCGCTGTGAGACCACACTGCACCATATTGTTCTTAAGGGGGCAGACTACTAAATATTTTTCAAAAGCTAACAATTTCTTTTGCCCGTTTTTCGTAAATGAAGAGGGATAATGAAATGTAACTTACCTCAATAATAGATAATGTTATTCTACACCCGAAAATGCGAATCGGATGAATTTTCAGTGTTGCCATTCATATAAATTACTGTGTGACCAGAATTTGAATTACCCAAAAATCTAGGTTAACGCAACAACTAGAAAAATAAACTCAACGGTAACTGATGACTTATCATGTTGTCTGTGTTCCTTGTTAACTACTTTTTAAATAATATTTGTATTTATTTTGTAATAACTTATATACGTTATTACAAAATAAGGAAGTTATTATAAAATAAATACAAATATTATTTAAAAAGTAGTTAACAAGGAACACAGACAACATGATAAGTCATCAATTACCGTTGAGTTTATTTTTCTAGTTGTTGCGTTAACCTAGATTTTTGGGTAATTCAAATTCTGGTCACACTGTAATTTATATGAATGGCAACACTGAAAATTCATCCGATTCGCATTTTCGGGTGTAGAATAACATTATCTATTATTGAGGTAAGTTACATTTCATTATCTCTTTTCATTTACGAAAAACGGGCAAAAGAAAAATTCTTAGCTTTTGAAAAATATTTAGTAGCCTGGCCCCTCTCCACTTCTCTTTGGCCGGCCTCGGGCTTGTTCCCCCCCCTCAGTTCTATAGCATGTACTCGGTGAGCTACGTATTTCAAAGGTGGTGGTCTAACATGTCCAAACCATCTCAGTCTACTTTCTTGCAGTTTTTCTGCTACTGGTCTCACCTTTACTGCTTCCCGGATAACACACCTGAATAAAGAGAAAAGAATAGCCTTTTTATATTTAAAATTCCTCGATTAGTATACCTAGATGATATATTAAAACGGATATCATACTAATGGGTAAAACTTCATTTCAAATGAAGGAAAAATTAAAGAAGTGTTATTCACCAATCAAAAAGCTGATGATAATTTATCTTATATATATAATCTGCGTTTCATCATAATCTGTGAAAAATTCTTTAATTCATACATTGATGATGATGAATTTAAATGACGGAAATATAGACTCCTGACAGTAGAATAAAGAGAAAGACTTATTACTGCTTTTAAAATACGACGGCGCGTGAGTGTAGGTTTCCTTAATTTGTTCATTGAGAACAAGGGCACTGATTTCCGCAGAAGTTTAGGAAGAGCAACTAAAGAATAGATTTCGTTTCTTATCCATGAGAATATCTGTTTCTTCGCTGCAAAGAAAGGAATTGGATTGACTGCAATTACGTATATTTAATGGGAAGAGTAGTCCCCGTTATACAATTTGTGTATTCCTCCTTATAGGCCTATATAGTAAGTTTGTATGTATAAATTCATTTGTGTTTGTTTTGGATCAATGTACACTTTTAGTTGCTTGAAGTGTGAATCAAACGAAGGAATTATTAAAGATATATATAAAGCTATTCTAATGAATGAATGAATAAATCTTCTGAATGAGTCCTTTATGTCGTGAGACCTATGACCGTGGTTTATCTTCCACTGATATTTCGTTCTTAACCCAGACATACATAAAAGAGAATTTATATATGGATCAAAAAAGAGGGGGCTGGAGTATATTACAATATGATGCGGTTTATGTTAGTAACTGATTATATCTCTTTATTATAACTCTAAATCTCCCTTTTCATTAAAATTCTAAAATCATATTTCATCCCTCAGTTGTATTTAAAAATCAATATTTATAAGGCGAGATATACGTATTAAAAAGTAAATTTGGGATGGAAATAGGACCTGAGAGACTGAAGTGCGTACTGGGCGCTTAGGTAAAGTAAGTCTCAAAAATATGTAGGGATTAAAAGGCGTTTGGAATAGAAAATGAGGTAGAAATTTCTCTACACAAATGGGTTCCTAGCGAATGTGCTGGCTATACTAAACGTTGTTTATATGTAATCAGGATATAAATATTTCTGGACGAAAAATTTTTTATTCTTTGTACTGAAGTTTTTTTTTTAAATAGCTTTGGTAAAAAAAAGTTTTAAAAATCATATTAACCTTTAAAAAAAACGAGTTAACCTTTTAGAGCCGATTTGTAAGCGTCACGCTTTAGTTGCTTCGTTATAGCCTAATATTTTTGGCCACTATTATGGAACAAAGCCACGTGCGATATTGGTGTGAAGAAAAGGAGGAAAAAAAGCGGCTGTGAACGCCCTTGCCCTGCCAACGCTCGATAGCTGGAGCTGGTGTCGGCCGCATTGCGGATTGGTTGGAGCTGGGAAAGCATTTTTAGACAAACCCGGACAACTGAATAAAAATACATGTTGCATATGTTACAGGATGATATGTTTATTTCTAGTGTCGTAAACAATGTATGCATTTTATAGCTAATAACATGTGTAAACAGACATACAAATCAATGACGACACTGGTTATTTTTGTTACTATATATAAACTTTTATGTTGCTTTTTATAAACTTATTTTACAAAAAAAAAAAAAAAAAAAGTGTTCAAGAGACCGGAGAACGAAATAATTTATTTAAAATATGTGGTATTTGTATGATCTAAATTAGGAAACTTTGAAAAATGATTTTCGCGTTCACGATTTCTCTCCCTTAATTGTTAAGAACATCTATCTGATTTAAAAATCACAAATATATAGAATATTTTTAGACATGAGCAGTTTTTCATAGTAATTCGTGTGGCAAAACCTAAAAGAAAGTGAAAAAAAATACTGGATAACTATTCACCTCTCCCCCACAATTTCAACGACACAACCTGCGTGCGTCATGACCCTTGTCTTGTGATTACCCCTACAATTATTGTAGAACATAAACAATTATAGAAATGTAATGCTTCATGTATGTATACTGTATTAATTCTCGAGTACAAGCAATTAAAAAAAAATCATTCCTTAAGCAAATATATTAAATGTAGAACAGAAGCAATTAAAGGAAAAATGACTTCTCAAAATAATTAAGCTCTGATGATTTAGTGTATTTGCAGTATAATGACATTTATGTTACCCATAGAGTTCTGCTGATCTTCAATTGTTTGTTTCATTTGCGTCACAAAACATGAGAAGTGCTAACGCTTATTTCCTGTGGGAAATTAAACTTCCGGTATTGTCTTAGTAGATATGTATCGCTCCCAACAGCAACATGTCCTTCTTAAGTGTCTTTCTTTCTTAAAAAGAAAAAAAAAAAGTAAAGTAATAATTAGGAATTTGCCGGCTCCACTTATGTCTTATCAAGTCACAACGGGTAATTCACATCACATTATAGTATATATATAAAAAAAATTGGAAACCTGTTTCTTCAAATGCAATATGCTTAAGCATTCTGTGGTTGCTAGCTACCTGTATTGAAGTTCCCTAATGAAATTAGCTGTTTATATATACGTCATTGTGAAAAATCTGAGCACACCACTAATATTTCAGAAGTTTTCAAATAAATGACAATGCCTTTACGAAACAGTGATTCTTGGTCTTGCTTTCACAATAAACGACGTTGTTTATATTAAGGATACAAAAATGCACAATCCAGCGTATATTGAGACACATTTATTGAGGAAAACTGCTTGTCAGTAAACAGATAAATAATGAACTGATAACTAACGTCACACTTTGTCTGGTGATGCATCGTTTTAACATCTAGTGGTGGTTGTACGAACTTTTTTTGTTTATCTGTTTATTACAGCGAATAGTTGTGTGTGCTATTCAATCGTGTCGTATATAGGTGCAAATGTGTTGCATGCGATCGTGCTGCTATCACTCGCCTGAATTAGTAAATTATTATAAGGAACGTGCAAATCAAGGATGTTATAAAATAGAGGATTTGCCCGTATGTACCTTCATGCTATTAAATCAATGACGCCAAAGAATAGCCGAGCATCGGCACGTCTCATTGGGTACTCTCGTTTCCGCCATCGTCTGATTGGCTACCTTCCTTCCCGCTATGATTGTTGGCTCAAAATATTGCGATCCTATTGGGCGGAGTGGACAGAGTAGGGGTGATGAAACTGTGACGTATGGCTTCAGGATTTTGTGGTAAGCAGATCCTCTATTTTATAACATCCTTGGTGCAACAAAATGCAGAAGGAAAACAACATAGTAGCGGTAGGGTTATCCTAGTTATCCTCTTTCCTCGCAGAAGAGTCATTTGGGCCTTCAAGGGGGGGGGGGGGCAGTTCCTCCCTGCATTTGAGATATGAAGGAATGAAAAACATGCAAACGTTGCCATTCGTCCCGGAAAATCCGGGACGGATACGAAATCGAAATTGCGTCCCAAAAATATTTCTCGGGACGCTTAAGTGTCCCGGATTTCAGGGAAGAAGAAAAGGGAATATTATAGTTTTTTTTTTTTCACAGGATTAGGCATATAATTATTCTCTTCAACTTTTGAGTATGGCAATTCAAAAGCTGAAAAAAAACTTGAATACATAAAACATGGATTTAATTAAGTTCACGATTTAATTACTTTGACGTTGAACGAAGCATTCGTTTCATTGGACCAGGGACAAAAGTTTTACTACTCGATCTTATTGTTATTTTTAGTACTCTGTTTCAATCTGCATCTTGCGTCTGAAATATTTTAATCAATAATACTTGACCGATATTTTTGGTAATTTTCCGCTAACCATTCAAGACGAAAAATATATTCTTTTAATTAGTAAAACTGATCAACAGTGGGGAAAATGTTGAGTAGTTTCAAAGATCTCGTAATTTAGTAGAGTCCCGGATTTTCGTTTTTGAAATATGGCAACCAGTGGCGTATTTACGATTTTGTTTCGGGGTGGAGCTTTGCCTGAAAATATGAAAATTCTGCAAGATATTTCATATACTTTACTATAGTAAGATTTCGGGGGAGGGGGCTTAAACCCGGAATCCCCCCTAAATACGCCACTGATGGCAACCCTATCCCACAAGCAAAACCTGAAATGCCGCAATTGTTTCTTCCCTTTCATTTTATTTCAAAAATATGTCATCTTCCAGTCAACATTTATGAACATTTTTTTTTTTTTTTTTAATCTATAGCCCGTAATCGCGAGATATGAAAGTGAAGGTTTATTAAAAAAAAAAGTGAAATAAAACAGTTCACAGTTAATTACACAATTGATTGTTATCGTTTTCTTTCTTTCTTCTAACGCAGTTTTATTTTATTTTAATGCAACATAATACACTTAAAGATAAAGCGTTTCTTTTAATCAATATCTTCTGCTTGATAAGGCACGTTTATAACATGGAAGATAATAAAATAACGGACAGTGTTTATATTTGTCAAGTCGGTATACATTATTTTGTGTCGAGTTTTAAAGTTCTAGCACACACTCTCTCTTCTGTGTATTTTAGTTTTACGCAATTATTTTACAAAGCAGTGGTCAGTCGCTATCAGCAAGGTAAGCATTCAATAATAACGATAAGGTTCATTCAAACATGATGAAGAAACTTATTTATATTTGAGTGTGTATAAATAGGATTTTTTTTTTTTTTTCAACGATTCGTTGAAAACTGGTAAGATGCTTCTGACGATATATTTTGTATTCAGCTAAATCGTTATCTCGAATGGAATAGTTACATTCTTATAACAATCAGAAAGCCCTGAGTTCGAATCAATAATTAAATTGGATGAATAGTTAATTTCTTTAACCGAATTAGATCACTTAATTAACTAACCTTAATTGGTAAACATTTAATATGAAAAATTGTTATTCAGATCGAAATTTTAGCTCCTTTGTTCGGCTAGATGTGGTAATTATGCCTATATTATTATTATTATTATTATTATTATTATTATTATTATTATTATTATTATTATTATTATTATTATTATTATTATTATTATTTAATGTTATGCGTCCTGGCCTGCCTCAAAATTTCTTCGGGATTCCTAATATAAGACGGCTTATGTAATAGTATTACCACAGAATTAGTCTGGTGGAACTGAAGAAATTCTTTGAAGGAACTTTATGAAATCGACTGCAAGATTCGAACCCGTGACTACACGATTACCAAAAACTCTTAACTGTCGCATTTTCTCATCTCGTTAGCCCGGACTCCCGATAAGCCGGACGACTCAATCTTGACAGGCGGGGAAAAATGCAAGGTTTTTAAATGTGGGTTGAAATCAACAACTGCATTTGTTACGTAGCTCCGTGAAGGTTAATAATACTGCAATGTATTAGTCTGTTGTTGGCAAACACACTGCAGTACATGTATGTAATACAGTAGTAGTATGTGTTTAGGTATATATCCTTTAAATACACCATGTGGGGCCGCGTAGTGTAGTCGCTAGCGCTCTCGTCTTTAGTGCGAGCGGTCTCGGGTTCGATTCCCGATGGGAACACTCGGGTCGAAAAAGTGTAAAAGTTTTTTTCATTCCAGCCATCCTGAGTGAGGTTTTTCTGGGTTTTCCTCATCCACACAGGTAAATGTCGGGATGGTACCTAACATAGGGTCCCAAGCCACTCCCTTCCCCAATCATTTCTTTCTCCCCTTTCCTCCGATAATGTGATCGCCGACTTATGTCATCCCTCATATTTGACGGACTAAAATGGCCATGCATGCCGAAAGCCCAGAAATCTAATTCCTAATCCGTAAAGACACCATAATAAACATGTTTTGTTGCTATAAACAGAATGTAATTAATTTTCGTAGGTTATTTCATTATTAATCTAGACCTTCCTATGTTCGGTCAACTTATCCCCGAGTTAGGATACTACGGATTAGCGAAGTTTTATTGTATGTGAATTAGATGAATTGGACTGATTTGGGTTTAATGACTTCGCCTTTTTCCAGTACTGAGGTCGTAAGGGGGGAATTAGAAATTAGATTTTTAGGGCATTCGGTTTCTAAGGCCATGTTAGCCCGTCATGTATGATGGATGATGTTTCTCAACGATCACACTACCCGGAGAAAGCGAAGGAAAGAATTGAGGAAGGAAGGGGCCTGGGACCTGTGTTAGGCACCTTCCTGGCATTTGCCTGGGTGTGAATGAGAAAAATCTCAGGATGGTTCGTCTGAAAAACCTTTTACACTTTTTTCGGCTGAGTGTCCCCAGAGAATCGGACCTCGGACCAAAGACAAGAGCGATAGCGACTACGCTACGCAGGTCCACTACCCGATGCCGTAAGTAAGAGACGGGGCCTACTGTTTAAAATGCAGTCCCAAGTATACTCGGATTTGTATTCAAAGGAAGTATCCCCATCGGGAATTGAACCCAGAACAGAGTTCACGGGCGAGCCACAAGGAAACATTAGAATTTTAGTATGTTTATATGTAGACGTATATAACATAAAACGCAAATAGTTTTGAAACTTGCATAGGTTCTTAGAATGGTAAGGAGCTTCTAAACAACAAACTGATCAGGACGTTGTTTTGTAACATGTCAGAGGTAATTGCGTTGGAGTTATTGGTTGTAATTTCGAAATTCTCATCTCTCTTATTTTATTTTAAGAAAGTAAATATGAAATAAAACTTGATTGTGTATTACTCAACATCATTTGAATATTAAAATTAAAAAGCGAGAATTACGTAGAAAGTTATTACTTCTCTTATGACACGTACTTTCACGCCTCGGAGCCTATAAGATTTTTTTTAAAGAATAACTTCTGTGTGCTGCATCGATCAAATTAGGCAAGAAAACAAGCAAAACACTATTAAAAAGGTGTAAAGGAATGTCGTAATTCCCTAAGGAAAAGAAATCTCTGCACTTGCCACTCTCTGCGTCTTAAGGGGCAAGGTAAAGCACTTTCATTGCCGTTTTCAATTTTTCTTCGATTACTCAAATATGAATAAGAAAGAAAATAAAATAAGTTACAAAATATTTTACTGAACAATTTTGTGGGGGGGGGGGGGAGGGGTGCGTGTTCGCGCTAGTTCCTGAGTTTAATTTCTGGTAGCTCCCTTGTGATTAATGTTGCTCTAAGGTTTTTTGTCCCATAAATTTTTGTAAAATTTTCGTCTCGTCTCAATTTTCGAAGATTTGTTTCCTCGTCTCGTTCTGTAAATTTATGCCCTTATTTTCTTAATTTACCTAGAAATTCTCAGAAAAATGAAAATTAAATCTTTGATTTGTACGTCCCACGCTTATGCCGGCTAGGCTAAAGGAGAAGGTGATTATGAGAAATGGATGAAATGGTGGAATGAAGAAAGTAGAAGGAAACGGGAGAACCCTGAGAAAACCCACGCACACGATGTTTGTCCACCACAAAGTTCACTTGGCGCGAACTGCAATCGAACCAAAGACCCCATGCAGCAGAGGTGAACGCTCCACCACTGTCACGCGACCCTAGAAATTCTCAGAATCTGTGCATTGCATCACGAGAGGTATACAAAGGATGTGATTTGGCAATACACAAAGTACATTTTTTGCTGAAAAATATTGTGTAATGACTTGCATATCGTTAAACTTTGATAAAATTTTCTGCATTGTGTTCGTACAACCACTTAGTCAATTTAGTTTTTCTTCTTCTTCTTCTTCTTATAATAATAATAATAATAATAATAATAATAATAAGATTCATGTAAAACAATGTTGAGATTAAGAATTCAAGGGTGAACTAGTACTGCCTATGAGACTAGAGAAATTTTACGTTTCCACTCGAAAGCGAGACGAAAATTGTTTCCCGACTTGTCTGAATTTCAAAAATGCACTCGTTCGAAATTCGTGACTAGGAATTTCTCGTTTCGTGGATAGCAATATTCGTGATGAAATGGTTAAATACCGGCCTCTTTTGAGGCAGACCTGGGTTCAGTTCCTAAGAAAATGGTGTGTATGTTTCGAATTATACCTTTTATTCTATGATTATACGTTAAACTATAGCTCAACACTGCCTTATATTGTCTCGATTCTTGGAGCCGCGGTGGGGACTTTGTGGTGGACAAACACCATGTGCGTGCGTTTTCTCGTTCTCCCGTTTCCTCTCACTTTCTTCATTTCACCATTTCATTCATTTCTCATCATCACCATCTATTTTAGCCTAGCTGGCATTAGTATGGAATGTAAAATTTAAAACATTTTATTTCATTGTATTGTTGCCCGAAGAGAATTTTTAATCAATTAATTAATCTGATCTTACGTTAAGTGCTCATTTTTAATTTTAATGGTGCATTCAGGATGTATCCAAACTGATTCTGACATGCTCTGAAATTATTTAAATATCTTCGAAAACACACGCAAGTTCAGGAATAGATTTTACTTGGAGACGATATAACTGTTCTGTAATTTAGTCTACATAAAATAGGAGCACAAGTGACTTCTTGAGGTTATATGCATAATACGCTTATCAGCAAAACCTCTTTATGCACACTCTATCTGTTCTTTTGTTACGAACTTGTAACAAGTCAGCGAATTTTAATCCAGTCTTCTTTGTGTCTCAAAGTGAACGAGATTCCTGGACCTCTAATGTTGACTGTTATCTTTGAGTTTATATTTCTCAGTGATTTACATTAGTTATTAAAACTCGAATAATTGTTCCAATAAATGCTCATTCAAGTTACTAATATTCGAAACAAAAATATTAAAATATAATTTCCGGAAGGCACAGTATTTTTTAAAGTCAAATTCGAAGTTTTAAGAGAAAATCAACTTTACCTAATCACTCACTCATTTTTTTCAAGGGCATGTTTGTTTCTAATTCCAAGTATCATAGAATATAAAGTAGTATTCCCATGTTGTAATATTTAGGTTTCGTGAAGGATCAGCATTCTTATTATGTAAGCGATCCCGAGGTCTATACGCGATGATCGATATAATTTTCTACTGTTTTTCTGTTACCGTACGTCAGACAGATGTTATCATGACATTACAGTGACACACTAAATACAAGCTCCTACATGCAGAGATGACAAAGAAAAAAAAAGAACTACAAAATTTGCAGAAGTTCCTTGAAATTTCAAATTAGGTAGTGACATTTCCAGTGGCGGATTTACAAGGTAAAAATTGAGGGACAGCCAGAACCCAGACTAGGATAGGTATATCATGGGTTTACTATATTCCTTAAAAAAATATATAAATAATAGCTTAAATAATTTTTGTCACTTAAAAAAATTGGGAGCGCTCCGTGCTAGATTCGGTGCTGCCATTTCATTTCCCTTTTGCTAAATACATCCTTCATTTCTGGAAAATACTTTCCCTACAACTGTGCTCCCTAGAAGCTGACTAGTTAACCTATTTGTCTCTGGTACTGTGGTCACACACTCAATCCACGTAAAGGCATGAATTTTCCTGTGTCTTAGCACCGTGGAGGCAATTGAGAGATATCCGAGTTAAGAGGTAGCGGACTCTGGTCTAGAAAGCCTCAAAGAATGGGGTTGAAAGTTGATGTTCCTACATATATTATCCAGTTGAATGTGCGCAACCTGATCGACCGTAGCCCTTCAAGCTAACGTCTGAGCGTTTAGTTTGTTTCCATAATTAATATAGAATTTGTCAATTGCAGTATTTATTCATAGTTAATTATGACGTACAAAATAGAAAGAATGGGGATGAGGCTCAGTGTATTGACCATACACAACCCAACTCGAAGATATATGGACAATCATAGGGCATCTTATTTATACTATTTAGCCTGCGTCTATGTATAATCTTTATGGATAGACATAATGATTACTAGCAGGAATTCATTCCTGATTCCCAAAGTCTGTACGGGAATCAGATTTCTTCGGATTGGCCCGATAGGGACGAGATTTCTTTGGATTGGTCCTAAGATAGTGTTTCTCAAACTGTAGTCCTCGTTAGTCAAAAAAAAAAAAAAGACTGTAAAAAATAACTAAATCTCGTATCGGATATTGTAGTTAGGGACTGCTGACATGGTTTGGAAATTACATGATAAAGCATCTTTTACTTTGTCTCCCAGGACTGAAACTTTATGAATCCTATTATTCTACCCTACCTAGGTATATGTACTCTAACATATTCTTGATAACCTTCAATTATTAAATTAATTCAATTTTATTATTATTATTATTACTTAATAATAAAAGACAAAGAAATAACTCATAGATGTAGTAGTGCCACTTCACTCACAACATACATAGAACATTTAGCACGACAATTAGCAAATTAAAGACCTGACAGACAAAATCAAAAAAGATACAGAAATGTCAGAAATTAAGAGTAAGACAATCATAACCACAGTTACAGCTATTGTTTCTAAAAGTACTGTGATGTAATTGGAAGAGATAAACGCAAAACCTCTTCTAACAAATCTACAGAAATCAGTAATTCTTGACACCTGTCAGATAATCAGGAAGTACTTTGGACAAGAATTCTTGCAATAATCTGCACTTGCCATAGACGTCCATCAGATTAAGTTGAAACCAATTCAAACCAAGATAAGAAATGCAGTAATAAAAGTAATAATAATACACTCTTGGCACAATAGCTCGTGAGACCAGGCCCTAACCAGTAGATTCGTAGTACTCATACATTTGAGAGTGATATGTAATCACCATATAGCCTCTAATCGCCGTCAATACTGGCTTTTTAGACGGGAGTGTTATGTTAATATCAAGATAAAATTACGGACATTTTAATTAATACTAGCCGTACCTGCCCTATTTATACAGCGCACAGTTCTAATATGAGCGCGAATCTCCTTCCCACTTCTCACTATATCTTTGCAAGTCCCTTTACGAACACAAAGAACAGGAAGAATCTCAAAGTGAGTGAATTGCTGTAGACAAACATATAAATGTAGTATTTTAATATATAGAATGTTGGGGTGAGTTTGTGGCAAACTTCGATATGTGATAGATGATACCAACTGCAAATATTTTTTTCTTATAATTTCATATCCGAGTACGCTTCGTTGTGGGTCTACAAGCCTTCGAAGTTGCCAACTTGCAATAGGTTTTCTCATTTATATTAAAGCAAAGTTCATCAACCCGCCTGAAATGTTCGTCAATCCGCTATACGTAGCTCCTCAACTGGTTGCCTTTCACAAGGATATCAATCTTAACATCTTAGTGGCAATCATAAACTAATAGGGTCAAAACGACGCCTAAAATGAGGAATAAAAAAGTACTTTTTTTAAAAAATTTGAATGAGAACTCAAATCTACACACAATTTGCATTCGACTAGCGAAAATGGCACGTTTTTATCACTTGTGGTTTTCGAGATCTCATTGTCAAAAAGAACTGGCCACAAACAAACTTTTCTTAATCACAAACATATAAACCTAGCATTTTAATATATAAATAACTCAAAAAATATTTATACTGATATTAATATATAGTCAAAAGTTGTCTTTCTTTTTAAATAATAATAATAATAATAATAATGGTAATAAATTGCTTGTGAAGGGGAATAGAATACTCTGAGTAATAAAAGTATCCCCCACATGAAAAAAGTTTGAGTTGCCCTAAGATATATCTAGGTAGAAAGTTACTTATCTCTTAGGGCTATCATTTTCCCCTTTTGTTCTGCGGCAAACAATCTTGGAAAATCGATCCATCGGAGACAGTATAGGTAAATGTATGTAAAAATTTAATGAATCTGTGTATTGAAGTGTTTTTTTTTTTTCTGAGTACTCTGTTAAAAAAAAAAGTTTGCGTATTCAATGCTTTGTTCCACTGTGGTTTACGGTCTGACGTATTGGAAGAAGATTATGACCTAGTTCTGATAGGTCTTTATCTCTCTGGGGGATTTCCTTGGCAACTCAGTTGTTCTCGGATCTGCAGAAGATTTAGTTCTGTTCTTCTCGTTCCATTCACTGCCGTCGCTGCATCGATCCATTCGCCTGTGGGAAGAAGCACTGTATGTGGTCAAGAGAATGCTGCAGTGCTGCTTAAAACTTTAAACATTGGTGCTGCTTCAAATGAAAACCTTACACTTAACCACTTCTTTTAGGTGATAGTTTCAGATGTTTATATCCCTTGTGTATAGTTTTTTTTTTTTGGGGGGGGGGTCTAGAGTTCCATATAGTTTTATACCTACAGCAAAGATTAATATGACACTTGGGCCGTGATGGCTCACTGGTAGAAGATTCAACTCTGGTGCATGGGGTCCCTGGCTCGAACCCAGCTCGCGCTAAGTGGACTTTGTGGTGGACAGACACTGTGTGCCAGAGTTTTCTCGGTCTTCTTCCGTTTCGCCCCGCTTTATTTATTCCACCATTGCATTCATTTCGCATCATCACATCCTTTAGTCTATCCGGCATAACCGTGGGACGTAAAACACAAATTTCATTTAATTTAATAATATGACACTTGCACCTACAGCTTATCGAACCACTTGTACCCTCACCGGGTATCGAACTCCGATCTCCTGTTCTAAAGGCGAGATCACTTTTAACCTTGACAGAACTACCAAATGTATCACTGAGTACATAACTATCTTGTTTTCAAGGTTTGTGCCCCTTCGTCACCGAGCAGCTAATGCACGATCCCGCATTCGAATCCCAGTGGAGTACTCACTTCGGACAAAACTAGATTAAAGAGTACAGGTCCTACTTTAAACAGTAGGTTCCGTTTCATGTAGTCTCGGTAATGAAAAGAGACGTTAACACTTTTGTTCCTGTAGCAAATTCCAGCTTCCTCAGGAGGCACGTTGGCTCAGTGGTAGAGCGCTTGTCTGTGGTGCGTGGGGTCTGTGGTTCGATTCCCGGATAAGTAAGTTTCTGGTGGGCATCATTATGTCCGTATGTTTTCTCAGGGTACTTCAGTTTCCTCCCACATTCTCATTCCACCAATTCTTGCATCATCATTAATTATTGCCTTAATCATAGTCTCTCTCTCTCTCTTGGGGCCGCGGTGGCTCAGTGGTAGAGCGTTCACCTCTGGTTCTTGGGGTCCCGGGTTCGATCCCAGCCCCCGCCAAGTAAACTTTGTGGTGGACAAACACCGTGTGCGTGGGTTTTCTCGGGGTTCTCCCGTTTCCTCCCACTTTCTTCATTCCACCATTTCATTCATTACTCATCATCACCGTCTCCTTTAGCCTAACCGGCATAACCGTGGGACGTAAAACTTAAAGATTTCATTTCATTTCATTTCTCTCTCTCTCTTAGTCAAACGGGAATAATTGTGGGTCGTTAAACTGAAAGATTTTTGTAGCTTTGTCAGTTTAGTGCATTTTAAAAATATGTGTATAAGATAGACATGCGAAATACATGGGAAATAATTTTTTAAACATTCTATTTGAAGATTAATACAAGATTTATTGTATTGCTGGGAGGAATTGTTACAGTATTACTGACATGTGAGTAAAGTTCGGTTTTCATCCGTTTGCATTAATAAATTAACTCGGGTCCTACTCGGGCTTAGGATCGAAAGTTTCAATCAATCAATTTTGTTTTTAAATTTAGTTTTCCCTATACAAGTATGCAACCCAGCAACACATATTTGGACCTGAAGGAAGAATTTAGAAATTTAAATCCATGACTTGGATTGGGTGTTTGGGGGACTTCGTGTAGGCCCGAACGCTTTCAGTTCCTCTTGATGCTCTCTGGGTAGTATACAGGGTGGCCCAAAAGTAGGTATACAGTACCGTACTGATCAGTTCATTGCATTTTATATAATCTCTTATGGTTTCCGTCAGGTGGATTTAGTTTCTTTATTCTTAATGTATTTTACTTACATTTTAAGCTCGGAACAGCCGCAGCAAATAAACCTATAAGCTAGAATGTTATACTTGATCAATGCAGGGATGTATACCTACTTTTGGGCCACCCTGTAGATTAAATGTGTTTCATTTCCCATTGCCAGGTATTGTTGTGGGTTCCTGTTATCATGGTATGGCGCGTCCTCAGGTTGTGGACCGAGAAGAAGACCTCTAGATATAGAGGTTAGCTGCGAATATAGTGAATCAGCAATCGCGGGCAGACAAAGGGTGGTCCTCCAGTTTGGAGGTTTGACGTGATGCTAACAACCTCATCCTGTTAAAAAAGTTCAGAAACATTCACAGAAACTTCAGACCAGGACTGATAACTTGGCGTGATCCAGTTGGCTAGGGGATTAAAAAAAAAAAAAAAAAGGCATTGAACCTCCGAGTTCCATAGGCCATAGAGTTAGTTCCTTCCGCATTAAAAAAAAAAAAAAAAAAAAAAACTGCTGGTAACAATAATAGTGTATCCTAGTATCAGTCAATACCGAAAAAATCGTATCTGTGCGTGGAATCGAACCAAGGATGACGTCTAACAAATACACATGTCAATCATTTAGTTACACACGAGTTCTAATCGTCATACTTATTGTTCAAAATAAAATTTTTCCATCTGAGATTTAAATTTCATCATTTTAAAAATGTACATATGTTTTTGTAATAGCTTTCTGACTGGTACTATCAGTGAGTCATCCGAATCCATATATAATACTTACGCAAGAAAAAGTTGTTCGTTCAGGCTTGTATGAAATGCATATTTGGATAGTTGTTTTCATGTCACACCTGTTGGGACATCGAGCTGCAGTTGCCTGGACATTACTCTTGCTTCGTTTTTGTGCTGTATGAGTGTATGAAATAAAGAATACACGAGATCAGTAGATTTTTGTCTATTTGTATTTATGTGGTAGTTTTTTTGTGGTAATTTTTGATATTTATGAATACTGAAATAGGATTTCTAAATTAACATGTTAATATTTAAGTTCTGGTAGGTATAAGTTCAGTTTTTTTTTTATTTCCTTTTCTTGTATTTTCGATGCAGTAGAACGGGGTTCAATTCCTGATGAGAGTTCATGTGGTTCGGATTTCATGTTAAACCGAAGGTCCACGTCTCATCAAAAAATGTAAAGATGGCGTTTTAAAGCTTAAGAGTGTATTAAATAATAAAAAAAATGGTATGATGCCCCTTTCACATTCGGAATACGTATAAATTATGTTCCGACGCTAGAATATTATTGTTGATTTATTCATTTGATTTTTACGCCCCTCGATTTTCTTCTTTAAACTCTTTCGCGTTCTTTCTCCTGTCTATTCACCCAGTTATTGGAACCTGGTTGCTCGCACGAACTACCCGTTGTCGGATGCTTGTTGCAACATTTATGTTAATGGGTTATATTTGTACTTGCGATGGGCGTGTTTTGTCAGTGGCTGGTCTTGAGGGAAGTCACTTTAGGCAAAAATTACAATTTTGTATCTTGCTTGTCCTGCTACAATCAAGCACTTTTAGTTCGAAGTAGTTTGGTATGTTTACCTCTTATTGTTTATTTTAATCAAATATCAGAAGGATTGGAAGAAATATACAACTTGACTACTCCTCCACTTTGTTTTCTATACTCCCAGGCACTGAATGAACAATTCAAATCTTCTCTACCCTTTAGTTTGTAGAAGTTCTATTGAGAAGCAGAAGTAATACACAATTTCCAATAACCAGCCAAATAGCTGTAAAAGTGCAAGTTAAAATAAAGTAGGTTACCACAATAATATGCTAATGAAAAATGTGAAACTACATATATAGGTGAAGTCTCATAACCCACCCAAACAAAACCTAAAATACCGGTGCTGCTTCAAAATACTAGAACATACTGTTTTGTGTAGTCCTTGACCTTGTTGAAAATGTAAGCTAAACGTGAAAGTTTACAATCGTGAATATAGACAAGGGGTTTCACGAATAATTTTTAACGACTTTTCATCCAAAATTGGAGGGTTTTTTTCATCTCTCGTTTTGTGACTTTCGTGTCAGCGTTTTGGAAAACACTGGTGGTTAAGGTAAACTCAAGAATAAATAAATGAATCTATACAGTGGCGTATTTAAGATTTTGTTTCGGGGGGAGAGGCTATACACAACACGTGAATAAACACTTGCATCTTTTCCTTTTGTGTGCCGACTAATTTTAATGAAGTTGTACATATAACAAATTGATTTCGGAGGGAAGGGCTTGAGCCCGATAGTCACCCCCCGAAATACGCCACTGAATCTATATATTACAATGCTAGGTTTATATGTTTGTGGTCAAAATTTTTTTTTATATGTTTGTGCCCGATTCTTTTGACAATGATATTTTGGAAACTACAAGCTCTAGAAATATGCCTTTTTTACTGATAGATTGCAAATTTTGTGTAGGTTGTTCAGTTCTAATTGAATATCTAAAAAAGGGCCGTTATTTCTTTTACATTTTTAAGGGGTACACTAGAAGTATTGAAAGAGTAAAGCACCATATCCTACGAGTTATACATTCCAATACTACACATTTGTATACGGTGTTAGTATATCTCTCCGGTGAGGGGCCGCGGTGGCTCAGTGGTAGAGCATTCACCTCTGGTGCTTGGGGTCCCAGGTTCGATCCCAGCCCCCGCCAAGTGATCTTTGTGGTGGACAAACACCGTGTGCGTGGGTTTCCTCGGGGCTCTCCCACTTTCTTCATTCCACCATTTCATTCATTACTCATCATCACCGTCTCCTTTAGCCTAACTGGCATAACCGTGGGACATAAAACTCAAAGATTTCATTTTATGTAATCTCTTCGGCGATTGTTTCATGGTCAAATGATAATGAAAAACGATGGATAACTATTTCTCCAGTCTAAGATGAACCTTTATTGTTTGAAGTGATTTGCCCAATGAACACCATATCACTGACATTATAATTAATTGTGTGTGTGTAATGTATTTGCTTATTACACACTGCATGCAACAAGAAAGAAAGCCCTGATCATACTTGAATTAGAAACTTCAACCGGAAGTAGGCTCAAATCTTGCAAACGGTGCGAGATATTGAAAAAAATAAACGAAAAACCCTCCCCTTTATGATAACCTTACTCCTTGCCGATTTTTATGAAGACTTCTTTCACTTGTGTCTGTAAAGGGACATGTTCAGATGTTATGAGGAATGACAAGAATATTCATGCTCATATGTGAATGATGCGCTGTGTAGAGAGCTCAGGTTCAGCTAGTAAATAAATAAAATAATAAAATGGTCACTGCATATCAAAGATTAAAATTTATGAATTTATTACATTTATTTATTTAACCAGATTGAGCTACAACCGTGAAACATACATGTATAGCTAAGTAACAGTAGAAAATGAAATTCTGGGAACTTGGACGGTTCTAGTCCTACTCTTGTAATTTGATTTCAACATTAATTTACTTTAACAAAGTAATTTGTGTAAGGTGTGAAACCATACGGTTTGTAATTCTCGCTCTTCGTGTTATATTTTGTTAGTTCAGCACATAAAGCAAACCATTCAGAACTTTCGACGCCATCGCACAATCTACTGTATGTAAACTAGAGGCTTTTTAAACAGTGTAACTTCATCAGCTGTGTAAACGGATGAGAGCAGTTTACTAGTTTTCATAGAGGTGCTAACTGGCGTTCGTCGTCGCTTTCAAAATGTTTCCTTCCTTGTGGGTCTTAATGAAGGGCTTCCCAGGTTAAAGTCCTCGTCTCTTCTTTTCAAGATAATTGGAATTTCTCGTTCGCATATTTTTCGTTAAAATAACGAAAATGGGCAATAACCTTGCATATATTTGTTTTTCATCGAACTTAAAAAGTTCGTTACTGAATTATCTCTCTCTCTCTCTCTCTCTCTCTCTCTCTCTCTCTCTCTCTCTCTGTGTGTGTGTGTATGTGTGTCTGTCTGTTTGTCTGTTATTTGAGATTATTTTTCTTCAATTTTGAGCCTCCCATTCGATAGAGCATCAAAAATTATCTGAGAAAAGGATGGGATTTTTCTCGTCGCTCCTACCATTCCCGAGATATTGGTAAAAAAAAAAAAAAAAATAGTTCCGATTTCGGGAGATTTAAGGAGCCATATCTCGGGAACCGCTAGTCAGAGAGAGATCATATTAGTGTTGATCAATACCTAAGAAAATGGTGATCATTTTAGTACCAAATAGTAACCGGTGACTACTGGCCAGCTGGCCACCGTTCCCCAGATATTGGCCAAGAAGGTTCGAATTTCGGGAGATTTAAGAGACATATTTCGGGAATCAGAGAGAGTCGATATTTTGCGAGAAACAGAAGGTGCGGATAAAAAGATTTACTTTTACACGTTGGAACAATCACAGTTATCCTTCCCGCTCCATCTTTCCATTTATTTTAAGTGCGTTCTGGCAATGCTCTTGGAGCACTCTCAACTGGTTTGATTTATTATTTTATCACGTGGAAGTTAGAAATGTGTATGAATTTTGTGTGTGTGGGGGGGGGGGGATAAATAGGTTCAGTTATAAAATTTAGTTCCCAGTTTCAGATTCCTTTTGCAGGGAAGGCTGTTATACTTTTAACCGAAATATATACAGTATTTTCTACATATTAAGCGACGTCGTATTACTAGAAGCGCAAGCTTGGAGGCACTAAAAAGAGCTATTGTGTTGCCAAAATGTCTTGAGCCGTGGCAAAAATGCGAACTAACGCTCACACTCTCACACACCCACGCGTTGAGCCAATAAGGGTTCAGCTGTTGCTAAGCGAGAGAAAGCTAGTGGAATTCCTTCAGTCGATAGCAGCGCTTGCAACGGAAAACTAGAAATCAAGTCAATGTGACATATCTGTAGCAATGCTTGGGAAAGTATTTGTGAAAGAAAGGGAGCAATTTATAATACGAAATGTAATTATTATCATTTCATATAATGGTGCCTACGAAACAGGATATTTCTTGTATCGAAAACTAGACGGAAAAAGTACATTTTTAAGTTCGAGACGAGACGACGAGAAATTTCTCGAGTTCCGTGAACAATACTAGTTTACCCAAGTCTCAGATCACAAACACTATTTTTAGTGTTACATGCTTATATTGCATTGATAAAGTGATTGACAAACATAATGAAGAGCATTTATGAACATTTAAAGATATGCATGTTATTATACAATATGTACTCCAAAAATAACTTGAACTAGAGAAACAAATCACTGAGCAGTAATTAAAATAAAAAATAAAGCAATGTTTATTTTAAAATAATAACTAGAGAGCGGATTTTAAGGTGCAGCACCTTTTCTAAAAATGTGGTTGTTATAACAACCAAAGTTCAAAATATGTATTTCCGGGCATAAAACGAACTGAAATGAACGCACTTTGTTGCACCTTTTGTTGCTAGATTCTTAAAATTTCCCTTTTTGTTGCTTCTTTTAGCCTCCAGCACCTTTATTGTCCCTTTTCTCTCTCTCTCTCTCTTTTTTTTTTTTTTTTTTTAATGAACAGAATAATGTTTTATTTTCAACCTAGTTTACACATAACATTCCATAAATTTAGACGCAATCTTGTCGGATTTGCTAGGGATAAATTTGAACTGAATTTGCGAAACAATCCGGACATAAAAAACCTTTGCAACGTCAACTGAACTTCTTGTCCATGCGCTTACAAGATGTGTACCACTGGTTCCCGTTATGTCGAGCGAAGTTTCTCCACAGACACAGATCTCCTCAGCTCCAAGCTACAGAAGCTAACATTTGAAAATATAGAAATGTTGTGCATAATCAAATATAACCAGTTTCTGAAGGCCTAAAAGTATGTGACGGTTTCTCAAGCCAAAATATTGCTAAATTAGTGTTCTTTTTTGAAAATACGTAGTTGGTTTTAACCACAATTTTATTACAAGAATGTTGAATGTTGTACAAGTTTGGGATTAAATAAAACTATTTTGTAATTTATGCCCAATGTTTAAAGCCAAGACTTTAACAATATTTGTTGGTGTAATGAATAAAGAATGTTCATGTAACTGTATTCTGTAGCTCTTAATAAAGATAGGGGCCGCGGTGGCTCAGTGGTAGAGCGTTCACCTCTGGTGCTTGGGGTCCTGGGTTCGATCCCAGCCCCCGCCAAGTGAACTTTGTGGTGGACAAACACCGTGTGCGTGGGTTTTCTCGGGGTTCTCCCGTTTCCTCCCACTTTCTTCATTCCACCATTTCATTCATTTCTCATAATCATCGTCTCCTTTAGCCTAACCGGCCTAACCGTGGGACGTAAAACTCAAAGATTTCATTTCTTTTTTTCTTAATAAAGATATCCTATTAGCACCTGTTTTGCACTTTTCTGAATGATTTTTCAGCCCCTTTTATTCTTTTTTCCTACCACATTTTTGCACCTTAAAATCCGGTCTTTAGTAATAACTTTGTGACAGTTTCACCAACTAACTGAACATATTGTCTTCATCAGACACTGTCTTTGTCTCTAGTCCAAATTATATAAGATAGCAAAAATACGAGCCACTTATAGTTATCCAAAAATAAGTATAGTTTAAATGTTGTTATATCACACCCTTCTTGGACTTCCAGTCACACAGAAGCATTCTGATAACTTATAGAGGTAATTAAGAAAAATCAGGACATAAATGTGCAAACCGACGAAAAGAGAATAAAGTTTTGAGAATCGAGACGAGAGGAAAGTTCTACAAAGTTTTACGAAACGAGCTGAGGCGAGAAAAGTGAGACGGTAACACTAATTTCATACAAAGTGTGACATTATATGTTCATCACATGATGACAGAACTCATACGTTATTTTAAACATTTTGTACTTAAAAAACTATCCTATACATACGTATGGGAGATCTTATAGTACTGTTAAGTACGCAGTAATAGATAGCGAAAAGTGGTTTTTCTTTAATCTTTTCACCATCCCAAGAATGGTTTCTATCTCCTCCATGAACTCTCCGTTGAAGACGAAAAAAATCATCCGTTTCTGGTCACAATGTTGATCAGCATAGTATGAAAAACGGTAATAGATAGCGAGAAGCGGTTTGTTGGAATCTATTCAGCGTCCCAAGAATAGTTCATATTCTCCCTTTATATTCATACTAAAAGTGGAAAAGTATTAAAGAAATCTACTACCACTTTCGGTACCAATATTATTTCCCCATAAAGGGAAGACGAGAATAGGAGGCGATAAACCGTATTTTTAATATGAATTCAGAATCTCCAAAATAGATTTAATCTATTCTACTGAAAGTGGAAATAGAAACTAGTACGCTTCTGGTCTGATTCCTGTATGTAGTAATAAAGGGGGCATGGTGCATCAGTGGTAGCGTGCTTACTTCTGGTGCGTGGGGTTCTTTGTTCGATCCTCGGTGGACAATCGTGTCCGAGGGTCTTCTCGGGGTACTCCTGTTTCCTCTCGCATTCATTTCAATTTTCAAACTATGATGGAACTTCAGATTTTTCCGTTAACGATAATAATACCGTATAACGTGTTTTAAGTGTAAGAAAGTTGAACACCTATGCACATCAAAGGTCACGGCTCTTTCAATTGAGTTACCTAATTCCAAAACGTCTCTTATTCAGTTTGCAGAACAGTCGGGAAATCAAAGTTTTCCTCTTCGTAATTTCTTCGCCTGAATATAAACAGAATAGGTTTTCTAAAATACAAATTAAATAGCTGAACACATTAAGTGGGACAAATTAGCTGAAATTAAGTATTAACAAATAATAAACTAAAATATACATGTATATATTTATCAACAATAAGAAAACAATATAAGTTAGGTCACGATGGTGCGTCGGGCCTCTGGTTCAATTGCTGACCAAGTAAGTTTGTGGTGGACAATAGTGTCCGTGGGTTTTCTCGGGGTACTCCCGTTCCCTTCCACATTCTCATTTCACCAATTCTTGCTTTATCATTCATTTGTTTTATCATCTCTCTTAGCCTAAGGGGCATGATAGTATGACGTTAAACTAATATAATAATAATAACGATAATTTAATTTCTGTGTGGTAATTATAAGAGTTAACGAGAAACTGTTTTGGACGTGGCTTTAGGGTCCGAAGAATAGTTTTGTCTGATCTTATTCCTCTGTATAGCAATTAGAAGTTATATATTTGCTATTTTTTTTTTCGGCTTCCGTATTGAGTTCGCATAGTTGGGAAGAAATTTTACTAAAATCGCATGAGAATTTAGTTAAAATATATCAAAATTTGATATTTTCCATAAGCAGAAGCTTTGCTTTGTTATAATTAGATATAAACTAATTATTTGCTGAGCAATTTTAATGAAAATATATAGTTTTGCTCACCAAATAATCTATATATATAAAAGAGAACGTACAAATCCTTTGTTAGCTCATCACGCTAATACGGCTGAACCAATTTCTTTCATTTTCGGGGGGTTATTAAGATTTGGACCCTAGATGGTTTTTATCATATCACTTTAATTTTCAATTACCAGTGTCTTGAGATAATTGACCATTCAAGTGTCCATAACGTACAAATCCTTTGTTAGCTCATCATAGCTAAATCTAACCGTATTTATATGCAACCCACATGACCGTGTCACTCGGCGGGTTAACATAAATGACAGGCGATATAATGTTAACATTTACTCCAATCTTCTATGGTTTTTATCATATCACTTGAAAGCGAAAAAGTAAAAATTATCTAAGTAACAAAGTTTATTGCGTTCCGGGGTGACCCCAGCGAAGCGGGGTGAACGCTGCTAGTTAGTTTATATTTAATCAAAATTTGACGTAAACAATGTGTATTTATAGATTTCAATTATATCATCATTCAATAGGCATTTTAAACATTTATGTCTCTATTGTAACATTTTGTAAAATAAATATTAATTTTATTATCCATGGAAAATAGTGTAAGCGTCATGTTTTAAAAAAAAGACTCTTTCTGCTGCATTTTCCCCCGCGAAGTATCGCTATCTGTTAATTGTAGGAATCATAAAATCAATACAAAACGAACACAATTTCCAGTTGGTAATGACAGATCAGGATAATGCTAGCTGAAGAAAGAAAAAAAAAACGCAATTAAAGCTGTACGACATGGAAATAACGAAGATTCATACTGCAACGTGTTACATGTTTTGAAAAGCACATGTTTTACGTTATGAATTCATTTTATGATAGTAATGATTTTATAAAATGCCTGCTATTATAGAGAGAGCTATAGAGAAAGGAACATAAATGTCTGCAATTAGTTTGCCATATTAATTATATTCATCCATTTATTCCGATACAAATACTTCCGAAGTTATTGTACATTTAACCTACACGTTTTCTGAATCTATAATATATATTGAATTGAACAGTTCGCAGTAATGAGGTTGTAGATTCACATTTGAAAGCTCCGTACGGTATGACAAAAATCGGTACCAAATTAATATAGCGAGGTTTGCTACCTATGCGGTATGTTTATTTTTTTTATTTTATCCCGTTAACATATTTTTTTTTTTCTGTTTTCTTTCCAACTAATTGCAATATTAATGATGTGAGTTTACTAATTTCTTTTTCAAGTGTTAACTGCTTTCTTTCTTTTTTTTTTAATGACTTTGCATTATACAGTAAAGTCCCGATTATCCGTTCGCGGGGCTGATCCGTGTATCGCGATTTTTTTTAAAAAAAAAAAACGTGCTGCAGTAGCTCTCAATTATATTTTTAATTAGTAGTCGCTGCGAACTGACATTGCGCATGCAAATAATATTGTATGTTCTAAAACATAAAAATAAATTGCATTGTAAAAAGAAAAAGAAATCAATATTTCTTACAATAGTGCACATTTGGAAGTGCAACTCTACACTGATAAGCAGAAGCAGATTGTTGTAAGGTATGAAAAACAGGAATTGGGGAGAGTTATTTACGTTGTAGTAAATTACATTCATTGTTCACTGCTAAGAGAGAGACCGCGGACAATCACTGGAGGGTTAATTTTAATGATTTAGACTTAGAGAAAAGGTATTTTAAAAGTTTTTTTTAGTGTTTTTTGTACAATAAAACATACTTCTTATGCTGAATTTATTTTTTCGTGTTTGCGCCTTATTTTTAGTCCCTTTTTCGGGATATCTGCGATTATCGCTATCGAAGGTGCCCTTGTCATCCAATTCCATGGATAATCGGTGCTTTACTGTGTGTATATATAAACTCAGTATTACATAAATTAAGTTGATTACTATATATTAAATCTATTAACAAAATTTAATTTGGACGAAGTAAACAACATTTTAAATAGATTTGAAAGGAAATAAGTAAAATCATATCATTTAAAACTAATTCCTTTGAAAGAAAACAAAAATAATTCTCTATAGAAATCAACGCACTAAAAACAAAAGATGGCGCGGGTTTTCAACACCGTTAATAAAAGAAATATGAAGGTAACGTTAACCGCTTAAGTGGAAAAAAGTGTTCTTCGATTTTCAAAATCGATGTAAGAAAACAGTTTTATTCTTCAGTGCAGCGGATTGTCTAATGTTCAGGGGTTAATTTTCAGAAATTCCAGCAAAATTTCAGGCTACTTTCACGATTTAGGCATACCATTATAATTTGTCTGGCGTCCACCCAGCGTCATGAGGCAAACTAGGCAGTCATGTATAGAAAAGACGTGACGGCCACTAGGTTTAGAAAGCTCCTAATACGCCTGTTAGAAACAGGACAACGCAACGCGCTAACTATGTGTTCGTTGCTAGGCTAGACGTAGTTCAGCCTGGCGCTAACAGATGGCGTTGTTGCGGCTCAGCCTACAAAGGGCTGTCACACCAAGTGGTTTGGTAATATAATTTATCAAAAACAATAATTGTGCCACATTTCAAATGTAAATATAAAATGTAGGAAATAAACAAATAATCCGAGTCATGTATTTTCCTTAATTCTTTTTATTCGTCAGATTAGGAATTATGTCGCAGACCTAACAGAAACTTTCAGCAGGCCACATCTCGAACGCGAGCCGTAGTTTGCTCATTGCTGAGTTACGGTAAAAACGCATTAGCGTCACCTACCATGTAGCATTTTTTGGTGGTTTTTTTTTGTGTATGTGGGGGAAATGAGAACAAAAAGGAAAACTGAAATGAAATCTTTGAGTTTTACGTCCCACGGTTATGCCATTTAGGCTAAAGGAGACGGTGATGATGAATAATGACTGAAATGGTGGAATAAAGAAAGTGGGACGAAACAGGAGAACTCCAAGGAAACCCGCGCACACGGTGTTTGTCCACCAGAAAGTTCACTTGACGGGTGCTGGGATCGAACCCGGGACCCTGTGCATCAGAGGTGAACGCTCTACCACTGAATCACCGCGAATATTAGATGGTTAATTGAATAGTACGAAATAGATCGTTTTTTTATTTACGGTATTATTATTATTTTAAAAAAGAGGAATCAAAATATTGTTAACACTATAAAATAAATTTGGAAAGCAGAAGGGAAAGATAAAAAAATACACACCTGTGTCCTATACTTATTGCTTTGGTGTATTATTTTTACCGATGCCCTCACCTCTTGAACAATATGGCTATACAAATAAAAATCTAGCAACTGAAACTGGTTATCGTTCTCGATGCCAAACAAGTACATGTTTAGAAAAGGCGAGAGTAAATGATAAACTATTGAGAACCAGTACACTCAACAGTTAAATGATTCGTTCAAGGCGTCTGATGTAAGATATACAATCTATTGTTAGATCAAGATTATCTCTACACTGCTATTTTATTGAATTCCATCTGCAGTCGATAAAAACAGGTTGGTTGATTGCTATATTAAGATTGCATATTCAAAAGCACATCGTTTTACCTTGACGAACTACTAAAACTAAACCCTTTACTGTGATGTGAAGGGTTTAGGCCGTTCAATTGATGATATTTAAATTGAGTGGTTGTGGTCAGCGATTTACTCTAATTTACCTAACTAATACTTTATCAGCTGTTATTCACAGATAAAAATCACATCCGCTATTTTAGGCGAGTTGCGAATTCGCATTTGACCTAATTCTCATTCTGGCTAACGATTTTATCAAGGGGAAATACCCTCCATATAGTATATCTGACAATGTTTCCATATATACACTTATATAAAAAAAATAAATGATAAGAGTGAAGGGGTTGTTGACAAAAACATACTAATTCACATTACCCAGGTCTGGCTCTACTGTATATGCAGCACGTGAATTTGTACGAGGTGGCTAAACTCTGGCATAAGTATACGAAATATATATATATATATATATATATATATATATATATATATATATATATATATATATATATATATATATATATATATATATATATAATATATATATATATATAATATGGAATGGATGTTACGACAGCGTTTTTTTTTTTTTTTCAACCTTCGTGAAGCAACAAGAGGAGCACGCGAAATGCGAATAAGCCAGATCTCTTCATTTTTCTCCCATCAACCACAGCAAAAGACAGACTGTCATTTATTGTGAAGATGATACCGTGAAAATATAACAGTGCAATCGAAGCGCTCGCCAAGTGTTATCTACGTGGTGTAATTAGATTTCTTCTGGCTGCTGGTGATTTCCCTGGCATTCCAAAATCAGAAATTTCAGAAACTCCTTTCACGAACTATTCACGCGTTTATCAAAGTAGTCTTCCACGACAGATTTCCACTCTTGATTACTCTCGTCATATATGTTGGTAAGTCTTTCTCTTAGCACTTGTGTATACAGAAATTGTTTAAAAGCTCCCATCATAATCCTTAATCATTTGACAATAAATACGTCTTTCCGCCTGGAGAAATCGAATTGCATTATGTAGTTCACACTTGGCGGGCGCTTCGATTGTATTCGATATGATTTCACCCTCGCTACTCAACAATGATTGAACATTAGAATCTATTTTTTTTTTTGGGGGGGGGGTGTTGGTGGATACACAATTTTTAACGAACAGATTTCTCTAATCACCATTTCTCACATGATTCCCCTATAGTGGCTTAGCAGAGAGTTAAAAAAAAAAATACCTCCCTTGTATTTAAAATAGATCTTTCTTGCTGGAACCTGACTTCATGATAATAGTTAAATTTACTAATCTGACTCGACTGCTCTACACATTACTGGCACTGCTTGAAACAGTGGAAACAGGACTGTAGTTTTTCAGAACTAAAACTTATTTATATGGACATGGTTAAAACTCAATTGGAATGACTTGCCGTGTTTCCAATTGAACATAAAATCGGACAAAAATTGGACCACTCTGGACTTATTACTGATTTTATGAGTATAAAAGCAATAAAACTTTGTTTATAAACAATACAGGAATGATCCACTTTAACAATGACAGTGTAATTAAGTATGTGGTTTTATGGTTGTTCATTCCACAAGATGAGAAGTCAGCATGGGTTTGTAAGTAACTTAATTTGATTGCTTTCAATCGGGAACAGGGGGGCGCGGTGGCTCAGTGGTAGAGCGTTCACCTCCGGTGCTTGGGGTTCCTGGTTCGATCCCAGCTCGCGCCGTGTGGACTTTGTGGTGGACAAACACCGTGCTCGTGGGTTTTCTCGGGGTTCTTCCGTTTCCTCCCACTTTCTTCATTCCACCATTTCACTCATTTCTCATTATCACAGTCTCCTTTACCCTAACCGGCATAATCGTGGGACGTTAAACTTAAAGATTACATTTCATTTTTTTCAATCGGGAACATCGGCGATAACTTGATAGTGTATATTTGACGGCATATTTTCATAAGTTTCGATATTTCTTCGGATCGAATGAGTGATATTCGGTGAATTCTGTGGTAATATACTTAAGAAAATCTTTCTATGGAAGGAGGAATGGACAAATGCTGCTATAGCACGGGCTAGTAAATAGCCTAGAATCGCCCTGCGCATACACGTTTGTGTCAAATAATTATAACATTAAATTATTTTATATACTATAACATATATTATTTCGTGCGCAAGAAATTGCATACGTTAAACAAATGGTGACTGGTGATGCTCCTTTACGAACACTCATGTCGGGAGAGAGGACCAATAATTTTTATTTAAGCGATTTAATGGAAACTCACTTAGATGCAATCTCGGAAATTCAGCTAAAGGAAGAGAGCTAACAATTTTCGTAAAATGAGATGATTCGACTATTTCAGTGTGGAAGAATCGGTTTACCATAGCTACGTCGATCTTGACTGTCTATATAGTGAACATTGCTAACTCTTTTGGGAAAAGGGAACTAATAATTTTAGTGAGGTTCTACTATTTTTCAGGAAATATTATGTGTGCTTGATACAGATCTATGTCCATTTTACACTGAAACAATGTAATAAAATATATATAAAACAACAACAAAAAAGTACGACCGCATTTACAAAGACTTTAGTTTGTTTCTAAAATGATTTTCACGGTAAAAAATATCAACATCTGACGATAAACTATTATACAAGGATGCCAGCCTGAAGTATATATGTCAGTAATGTATGATGCGAGTAAGGCGAGAAGGTACACGAAAATTGAGAACAGAAAGCGATAATTGGGAGTCAATTTGTCCATTGTATGGAGAAGCAGCAAATCTGCCACCATGCATCGAGTAAAGGAAAATATTTGTTTTACGTCCCACGATTATGCCAGCTAGCCTAAAGGAGACGGTGATGATGAGAAATGAATGAAATGGTGGAATGAAACGGGAGGAAACGGGAGAACCGCGAGAAACTCACGCACTTGTCCACGACATCGAGTAAGTGGAGTCTGTATATTAAGTTTGTTTAGAAACTGTGTTTTAAGACTATGCAGTGAAGGAACTCTGTTAGACAATGGTTCAGAGTAAAAATGGGATAAATTTGAAGCATATGGGTTATGGGGTAGCAATATCCAATTTTAGAAGGTACAAAAACTTTGAAGAAAATACTGAGTGATTCAAGATCACGAATTTCATTAAATCTGTAAAGAATACCTAGTATTCCCACTCTTCACAATGAGCATATTACTCTATATCAGAGGTTCTCAATCTAATTCTTATCACGACCCCCATTTTATTATATCCTCTTGCCAGCGACCCCGTTATAATTTCTGGTTTGTAATATGCTTGTGTAGGATTTTTAATATACTTATTACGGAGATCTCACGATATCCAATGATTTCTATAATAGTAGAACCCATTTCTTGTATATAGTGGATACAATAACTTCCCTAAAAGCGAATGGATTGAAAGCAAAATTGGTCAGTTCATTCATCTTCCTCTTTTCTTCGTGTCCCCTAGGTTGAGAAACCCTGCTCTATATAGATTATTTTTTCATGCATAAAGTTTATCACTCAAACTCCTATCCAGTGGCGTATTTAGGGGGGGGGGGCTTCCGGGCTTAAGCCTCCCCCGAAATCTTACTATAGTAAAGTATATGCAATATCTTGCAGAATTTTCACATTTTCAGGCAAAGTCCCCCGAAACAAAATCGTAAATACGCCACTGCCCCTATCCTTTCCCTTTTCAACGAACCCTGTTTGATAATCCACATATTATCGATGGATAATATATAGGCCTATATAATATAATATAATATAATAGTATGTATGAATATTTCTGATGCATACAAAGCTGTTTCAAACAACATTGTTTGCAGTATGAAAGTGTTTAAGATGGGTGTTAAGATTCCATTGACAAAATCTTTTATGATCAGAATCTCCTTTAGAACAAGAATAAAAACACCGAGAAAAGGCGGAGAGAAGTTAAAATTGAGAGATGTAATTTAACGTATGATACAGAAGAGCAAAAATACACTCTCATTATGTTCGGCCTTCTTTCAGATGAATGAATAAAAAAAGGAAAAAAAAACTTTTGACTTCCGTTTGCCATTTAGTGAGGTGGCATCAGTCGAGAGGCGGATGAAACAACTTTAAAAGTGACGAGCCATGTTTTTCTAATAGTATCCTTGACAGTAGGACTTTTGAATCCTTGCTGTCATTCTGGATAACATGGCCTTTTTCACATGGTTGACTAACAACATCCACTCTTGGTTTTTCTTCTCTCTTTCTTGTTTTCTACTTCTGTAGTTCTCGTTTTAGTAATTAACAACAAAGGACCATTACAAACGTTTTCCTTTGCCTCCAGTCCAAGTTACATCATACGTAGAGGTACCTGTAAGGGAAATCTCGACTTTTAGTTCAGAGTGTTTCTTATAGTTCGGTAGTAATGTAATAAATAAGATAAAACATTAGAGGATAATTGTCACCACAGGCTAAGGAACCTGGGGGGGGGGGGGCAGGCTCCCAATATTGTCGTTGAGGATGGGCTGCACCTCTTAATGTTTAATCTGTCTTCGTATCATATTTCTACGAACATTGTTCCTGGAAGAGGTTTTTTTTTAATGACTGCTACTAATAAAATATTGGAAATGTTTATATTTGAAGAAATTACCGAAAACTACTACTATGCGACAAAACTTGACTGTTAGGCCTGCTATACATATGAGATAAATCGTACGAGGATTTATCTGAGGAAAAATGTTACGACATATCTTGTAGGAAATTCTACCCTTTTGTGCCATACACGTAACTACACTGCACTTTCTACTGATATTGATACGAGGCGCTATATTGTTAAATTGCATACCTCTGAACAAAGCATAAAAATCAGAAGATAAATTAGCAAAACAAACTTCATCAGTCCCTGCACCACCCTTCATTTTGTCGAGTATTTTTGCTCTTACACCCACACATGGCTGGGCGGGAGAAAACAAATTTGTTTTCGCTTTCTATCACCTGATGATGCTTAAATCGAAATCTTACGAATTTTTATTCCGAAATAGTGTGCTCTAAACACGAGAAATCTCATAGGATCGTTCAGAACATAGGAATTGACATGCAATTTGATGCCATACACGTTGAGATTTTGACTCGAGGAAAAATCGTAAGAGATATCGTAAGATCTATCCTATAGTGTATAGCAGGTCTGAGCTCCTTCCGATGTTTTCGTCGTGTCGGCATTTATGGTTGTTACTATTATCGAAGTAAATCAAGCTTTCTGGCCAATCGTATGACCAGGGCCTCTTCAGAACTTAAAAATGGATCAGTAGTATCAGAGGCGCACCTACAGGGGGCTTCACGGTTTCCGGACTCCCCTCCTCATAAATAAACTTCCTAACTCAACATACATTTGTACACATCTTCACATAAAACTGTAGTTATTTAACAGGGAAATGATTGATGTAGCATGAAAATTCGATCTTTCACTTCATCTGCATTCTTTCTCTTTTCTGAAAATACAGGTGGAAGTGTTTCACAATTACTTATTTTACAATTACTTTATTATAATGCAAGAATGATATCAATTCAATACTACATACACGTAGTGGCTTGTAGTATTGGACCCCTCCCAATAACAATTTTTGGGTGCGCTCCTGGGTAGTATCGTATGCGCTAGAGGCCTGCACGGGCCGGACTTGGGCGGGCCAACACTGATTTCTCTTCAGGTCGGGCCGGGCTGGGGCCGATTAATTGAAATTCTTTAATAATTATTGGCTTTCGTTAAACGGTAATTAGAATTAAATCAAACGTTGAAGAAGTGTGCCCGTGAAAATGTTACAAAATGAAACTTTTAAAATTTATCGGGCTTGAACCAAGAATTTTGAAAACTTATCGGGCCGGGCCGGGCTCGGGCCGAAAATCTCCAAAACTTTTCGGGCCCGGGCTGGGCCGTGCCTAGGTACATTCGGGCTGAATTGGGTTCGAGCCGAAAAATTCGGCCCATGCAGGTCTCTAGTGTGCGCACAAGAAATTTAATTATAAATAATTAGAGACAGTAAGATGTATCATTACTGTAGTAAAAATGTTTCTGCTGCTATGCTCGGTATAAAAACACTGCAATTATCGGTATATCTTTTACAATTTTTTTCTTTCTTTCAAATTTCTTTTAAATTAGTTAAAATAAAATTTCTTGGAAACAAATAATGTTAATACATTAATACATCAAATTATGCGTGTTGGAAATAGTACTTAAAGTTTTGATTCCTCTCGAATTGTGATGAAAAAAAACGAAAACACCTTTTGGTGCTTAATTCAAATACATATTTCATCATCTTACGTGTAATACACTTACGTAAACCTATCACTGAACACAAAATTCGTATATAACTTCTCTACAAGACGTTGTTAACTTAGGTCGAGCTACAAAATATTTGAGGTTGAACTCATTTGGGTAGCTCTGTGTACCTTAGACAATGTAGTTCTAATTTATCTGTAAACAAACTCAGAACCAACGCCGTTTAAACAGAAAATGATACTTGCTCCCTTAGTCGTAGCTAATTACATTAAGATATAGCAACAACCACTTGACGACGAGTTAGAGTGTCAAGACTTGTGAAACAAATGGTTTTTTGTCATGTTTTTCTTCTTTCTTTTTCTTCGCGAGTGGAATGAGGAGAGAGAGAGACCTATGTTATTAGAATTCCAACGCCCTTTTTAATTACGTTGAAGGGGGAATTCAGTACCCTGTGTCAACATAATAAGCCATTGAATCTTGAGAAGTCTCGCAAATTAAGAATTCCATTGTTTAAAATTAGTTACTACCTCTTTGTACTGCATTTTATTGCATACCGATAGTTCTTTTTGTTTCTCATAGAATTCACCTTAAAACATTTTAGTAGTTTACAATTTATTTACAATGTAATCTTACTTTAATCAAACGTTGACTGTAATTGTTACATAATTTTAAAATAAATCACTCAAAACAAGTAAATTGTTTGATTACTTGGTTTTCAGATGTATTTTTAGTGTTTTTAATGCGTTATGAGACTACGAGGGACATTCAATAAGTAAATCTCATTCCTTTTAAGTTCCAAATCGCATATACACATCTACATATGATGCCATTTTTCTACCCTTATCGTTCTTTTACCATAGTTCAATGTGCTTTTGTATTAAAAGGTAAATAAATAAATAAATAAAAAGGTACAGGGCATCGCACAACTTTCTGGCCATTTCTTAGATTAGCCTATGTCGTGATTATTATTGAATTATTTATTTATGAAATATGAATAAAATCGACTGAGTAAATTTTTTAAGGAAATTTTCCGTGAAGATCACCTCCAAAAGTGAACTACCCCATTCTGATTTTTTTAATAGAAAAAATACAAAATTCTTAATGATATATCGATTTATAAAGTATGAACCGAATCGTTAGCATTATCGAGAACTTTTCTTTTTTTTTTTCTTTCTATTTTCACCCTTCTGTAAACTACTCTTACTTTCGGGGTAGAAAGAAAAACTCAACACCTCTTCTTCCTGAAGAATTTTATGAATGTTTAAAACTTGATTTGGTTGCATTATACGCCACTATGGTCTCTATACGAGTGTACATACATCAGGACAGAAACAGACATTCAAAAATTACCTTTTCGGTATGATATATATTACAAGGATCTTTTTAAAATGTCTATTTCGATTTTTTTTTCTTTCCTGATTTTAACTCTTTCTTCTCGCCTATCGTTGGTTAAAAGTGACAAGTTTTGAGTTGTGCTGAGTACAAATGCAGAACTTCCAACCTCTCTAAGCATCGTGCATACTTGTATCTCTCAGTCAACTGTCTTGGTCTTTCTAAAAGGTTTCTACTTAACGATACTTACCTGAGGATACAATTTCTTTCCCTCATAGGCAAAGATACAAAAAATACCGGCTTTTTTTTGGGGGGGGGGGATGGAGATTTTATCCCTATGAAAAGTTGGTTTATTAAAAAAAAAATGAAATTTTCGCTTTTTGGCCTTTGGTGACTTTCTTATTTCAGTACCAAATTTTGTTTTCCTGTAGTAAATTCTACAGGTACAATAAAAAAATCCTTTACGACATTTACTGCTAGTGAATTCTATGTTCTGTCGGGGGCTAGCTATTCTGATTAATTTTTTTAAACTAGCATTTTTGAGGTTACCATGAAGTGTTATGCAACCCAGCATATCAATAGTGTCAGTTGGGTTGCCTAAGCACGTGATCTAGTACCTGTAAGTTATACTGTATATGTTGCCCCATATGTTTTACAGGTTGCCTAAATTCAAACTGGCAGTCAAGGAAAAGGTATCAGCAAAGAAACATACAATTTGTATAAAATTTCGCCCGCATTTAGTTTTCCGTTGAGATACCCTATTTTGAGCGTTAAATATTCTATTAAAACCTAAAATAATATTAAGTTCCGTTTACAAAATTCAAGGTATTAACGGTAGTTTTGGTAATGATGCTAGATTAACGATGATAAAACTTAACTATTCTTCTCTGTTTATAACACGATGGTTGAAATAGTTAGCTTGGGTATTGCTTTTTAACTGTCCCTTCTTCCTCAAATTTTAACAATCTGAATAAATAGATAAATAGATATATTTATTGCCCGTAATCTCCTTAATAAAATGTATTTAGGTCCTAAAACGTTACCAGCTGGAGTTTGTTTATAGATAAATTGTAAACGATAATGAAGGTCCACGAAGTGTAACTATTAAGTTTTCAGAACAGTTATTGTAACAGTGTTAAAATATTTACTTAAACACTTTTGTCGTTGAAAATTACTCTTTGAAAGTAGACGAGCAATTCGTTGGAACTAGAAAAGCAACTGCACCCATTGATTCCTTTTTTTTTCCTTTTTCTTTTCTTTCTTGTTTTATCAAGCAACCGACTGTTCCTTTGATTTTTGAATTTTTCGTTTTTTTTTTTTCAGAAAACAGTAATTAAATGTTGTTTCATGCTATAATGGGAAAAGAAAGGGAGAACTTACTGTTATTCCTCCCCACCATTAAAATCAAAATCTTCAAAATAGGCTAAAAGTTTCCAGGCAAAAGAGACGTTTTTCCTCGAATCATTGACCTGGGTTCCATTCCCGGCGGGAGTTCATGTGGTTCGGATTCCACGTTAATAAGTAGGTCCCATCTCATATAGCCTCGCTGCTGAAAAGGACGTTAAACTCAAAGTTAACTCAACCCTTGGATCTTTATTCGTAGGCTTATGTCATGTAAAGTAATTCTTCTGACAAATTGAAGTGTGCCTGTAGTGTTGGAGGTGAAACATTGCTAACTTCACACAAAACCTAAACTTTTTTTCTCTTGGAACACAAAAACTTGTCGAACGATGGCAAAAATGCATAAGGAAAATGAGGGTGGGTGGGTAGAAGGAGCGCATCATATGTGGACATGTGTATGGGAGGAGGGGGTTGTCTTAACTTATTGAATTGCTCTCATACTTATTTTCGATCAAGCCCCTATGTATTTCAAGTTCTTTCTGGGTTCGATACGAATCAATTGTGGTGGTACTGAAAGCAAAACTAATGAAATAAAATATCGCATTGTATAGAACAAAGTATTTCGTAAAACATACATGTGGTTGAAGTCGTCTGTTGATTATAGGATAAAAGTGAGGCACAACGCGGGACGATGCCGTTCCCCCACTTCTAATGAACATCTCTGGCGTCCCCCCACTTCCTAAAAATACAATGGGCAAAGACAGGCACAAGGGACAGCATGATATCATGCGTCCCCTTACCTTTTCAGATCCACTTTTACTCCTGCTTAGAAGGATGTATAAAAACTTTCTCGCTGATAAGCTTTAAACCATTTTTTTAAAAGATAATCATTGTTCGTAGTTTCTTCTTTCTTGTGTGCACAAACCAGTGCTATTTTTTCTATGATGTGTGTATAATTGTGACTTAATAATATTCATTTATTAGAATTAGCTTAGGTTCAGATCTAGCTGCGAATCAATTTTTCATGGAGAAACAATTTGAAAAAAATGAGTGAAAATACAATTTTTGTTTTACGACCCACATCATGAGCTCTAGGCGTTTACCAAACATTGTCAGGGTGATCAAGTCTAAGGGGCTCTGGTGGATAGGTCATGTAGCCAGAATGAAAGAAAGTATAAACGCTTTTTAAGTTTTAACTGGAAATCCAATCGAAAAACGACCATTAGGAAGACCTAGGCGCAGATGGAAGGACAATATTAAGATGGATCCCGCAGAAATAGGAATACAAAGTAGAAACTGGATGCAGTTGACTAAGGATAGAAGTTAATGTAAAGCTTTCGTGAACGCGGCATTTGACCTCCAGGTTCCATAGACCGTAGAATTAGTTAGGCTAAAGAAAACAGATGATTAATGAAAGCGAATGATATTCAAATTAATTGATGGGATTGATGAAAATAAGAATGTGTGAGAAAACGGGAGAACCTCGAGAAGACCCACGGACATGGTGTTGTCCACCGCAAACTCACATGTCCTGAGATCGACCCATGGACTCCTCACACTAGAAGTGAGCGCTCTACAAGCGTCACAGTGTTCCAATAATAAAAGTTATTACTATTATTAAAAACACAATCTCAGATTCTTCAAGTGTGAAGCGAGAATTATGCGAATTATACATACGCCCTCAGGATCGTCCCTAGGCAATTTGCCGTCCCGTACAATGACTTCTATCCCCCCCCCCTTTTCTCCAGAAAGAACAAATCTTAAAAGCCTCGATTTTAAGTATGCTACACCATTATGAACAACGAAGGGGAGGGAAAGTGCAATCGCACTCTGAAAGTCCTAAACACTGCAAATACAATCTCATTGTCTTTCTTTCTTTTATCTTTTCTTTTTTCTTTTTTAAAGTAATAACCTATTATGTTAGTGAAAGATAAAGCAAACATACCTGCAGATGAAAGGTGGTAATCCTGTAGAATTCAATATCGAACTTCAATCGAACCAGTTTGAAATTCGAGTGCAACTAGTTTTTTTCTTGATTTTCCTTCTACATCTGTTATTTTTTTAAAACTTGTTTCAACCTTCCTATAAAGGACAATATTAGATTCATATTAAAACTGTGATGACTATCTAAATAGAACACATGTTCGCTACTGTTCGAAAATTGAGTTCTTGTATTTAACAACAATCAAGCAATTCATGTTGGGATTGGTTTGATCCTATCCATGTGCCCTTAAACCAGCGTTTCCCAACATTTTTAAACTTGCGGCACACTACGCGTGTTACTTGGATTCTCGTGGCACACTTATAGATATTATTATTTATAAATATAAAGCACAGTGGTATTTTTTCTGTGATTATTGATCATCTTCTTACAGAGAAGAAATCTCTATCACTGCATTTTCCCGTCTCTTAATTTTAAAACACAAATGTAGGTAATTTGTCGAAAGGATTGAATGATATTTTAAATTTTGAAGTTACGAAATAGTCTGCAACAATAAAGAAGCAATAATGGTTATAACAATGATAACAATTTTTTCAACATTAGAAATGTACAGAACAGTAACCCGGTATGAAACTTAAAATTGTAGATTCACAGTAGAGGTTCATAGTAATGTGAAATACAAATATACATTTTTCCCTAGGTTTTGCAATTTGATTGCTATAAAATTAATAATTTTGTTTCGATTCCTCGCGGCACACCAGCGGCCCATTCACGGCACACCGGTTGGGAAACGCTGCCTTAAACTAATGTGACTTAAACATAATTTGTGAATGTAATATTCAAATAGAAAATCAACTCACTAAATTTAACTACCATGATCATAAAGTGTGTTTCCAGCAAGAAATATTTATTTTAAATAATATAGTTACGACAAATTTTGCTGTCCCTCGAAACTTGCCGCTCCGTACAAATGCATGCGTTTCACATCTGATAGGCCCTGCACTTGCGGAATACAATCAGTGACTAAATTGGGTTTATATCTAATTGCACACATTACAACATGCTTTCCATTTTTAGCATAAATGTTTATCAAGTTCTGGAATACTTAAGTTATATTAATTGCTTGTTCATTTTATTGGAGGAAAAAAATCTTAAGTGTGTTAGGGATGGCCATATCCGGATAATTTTTTATTCGGATATCGGATAGAAACTTATCCGGATTTGCAATATCCGGATGACGGATAACAAAACGGATAACGGATGACGGATAATATCCGGATAACGGATAATATCCGGATAACGGATAATATCCGGATAACGGATGACGGATAATATCCGGATAACGGATAATATCCGGATAACGGATGACGGATAATATCCGGATAACGGATGACGGATAATATCCGGATAACGGATAATATCCGGATAACGGATAATATCCGGATGACGGATAATATCCGGATAACGGATAATATCCGGATAACGGATGACGGATAATATCCGGATAACGGATAATATCCGGATGACGGATAATATCCGGATAACGGATAATATCCGGATAACGGATGACGGATAATATCCGGATAACGGATATATCCGGATGACGGATAATATCCGAATAACGGATATATCCGGATGACGGATAATATCCGGATATCGATATATCCGGATGACGGATAATATCCGGATATCGATATATCCGGATGGCGGATAATATCCGGATAATGGATTTATCCGGATGATGGATAAAATTCAAATAACGGATAATATCCGGGTAGTAGAACATTCGGATAGCGGATAATATACGGATGAAGGATAAAGGATAATATCCGGATAACGTATATGGTTTTAAAAAGATGATATGGGAGAGGGACATATCAGTCTATTCTGCTCATGGAGGTATTAAAAGTAAAACCTTTGGGCAGTGAGTTTTACCTTTGAAAGGCATTGCTTCTTAAAATGTTTCCTAGTAACTTCTAATTTTCATATGTTGTTGTTGTGTGGCACGGTGGGTCAGTGGTAGAGCGCTTCCTCTGGTGCGTGAGGTCCTCATTGTTTCGATCCCCGGCCAATTAAGTTTGTGGTGGAGAAGATCGTGTCCGTGGGTTTTCTCAGGGTACTCCCGTTTTGTCCCACTTTTCATTCCACGAGTTCTTCTATTATCATTCACTTGCTCTAATCATCTCCCTTAGCCTAACGAGCATAATTGTGCGACGTTAAACTCAAAGATTTTATTTATTTTTTCTTATGTTGTTCTGAGATTTTGACAAAGAAGATGGGAAAGTATCCCGCATCTGGTGTGTTCCGCACGAGTAGACTATATATAGTTTTATTTTAAGTAAACTTTTAAAATTTCCAACTCAATCAACATTTGTGTGTGGCCGTTTAACCCCGGAAACCTTATCCAAGTGTTACGAAATTTCGAATCTTTCTTCAACTTTCCGTAACAACCCCATTTTAGGGTCTACATTTCCCAGTCATAAGAATTTTAATATCAGTAAAGTCAATTCCACTCCAGAATAAAATATGTACAAATTATTCGATTTTGATAAAACATTTTAGGGCGTCAACATAATTCCCATCAGTTTATTGCAAAGACAAGTGGATAAAATCCAAAGTAGGTAATATCCCCTCAAATTTGGAAGCTTCCTCATTTAAATTATATGATAAAAATTTCTAATAATTCTCACCAAATTCTTCTAATTATGACAAATGACAAAGGATTCTGTTCTGATGCAGCATGCCGCATATTTTCTTTAATGCTTATCAGTCATCCCACTATTTGAGGTTAAAGTCTCTCAAAAATATAAGAGTAAACTCCCAAATTAAAATTAAAATATGTTTCACGATAATTTTCATTTAAAAAAGAATACAATTTCACTTTGAAGAAATATGGAACATATAGGCGCTACTATTTCTTTTAACCTGAGACCTGACCATTTATTTGTCAAGAACTTTTGATGAAATTTTGTGTATTAGGTATGAATAGACCCAATAGTACATCTTTAAAAACAATTTTATCATACTGCTTTCCTATTGATCGGTAATGGGTCGAATTGTATGCAGTACTTTGGATCTCAAATTCCTATGTATTCCTTACAATACACAAGGAAAATTTTATATTTCCCTTCGTAATATAAGCATAAAATATGTAAATCATTAAACTTGAAATTTACTTCACCATGTTTTATTTTCTGAGAAATTATTCAATCAATGCATCTGGATCAGATGCGTCCATAATCCCAATTGTCTTCTTTTTGCCTTCAGCAGACAATAGAGCCACCTCAATAACCGAGATTCGGGCATGTTCTTAAATATTCGTAGTCATGACAGGTGTTCGAAAAACGTATTGTATGCAATACGCAGGGTCTCAAAGGTTGTTTAATGATTTCCATTGCATGAAGATAAAGTTAATAACGAATAACAGGATATCTTATACTTAAACATGTTCCACGAGAACTTTCGTAAAATATTTGCTTTTGATGGACTATGGATTATGTTTCTGGGGCTTTAAATTCATCCTGAATGAATGTTTTTATAAAAATCAGTGAAGAATAATAGAGTACTTCTTCTTCCCGCGATCTATACCTATGTATTATTATATAAAATAATAGAAGTTGGTAACTTCTCTATTCAGGGCTCGAAACTTCCCGAACAGCAGGCTAAGTAGAAATGCGAGTATAGTGGAAATCTTCTATTTAACATTTCTATTTCTAATTTTACCTGCCAGTATTTTTTTTATTTTTTACGGGGTAATAACAAAGAACAGTTTGAGGTCATAACTGGAAAGAGGCAGCTTAATGATTTAATGCTTATTAACACGAATGGTCCATTATAAAAGGATTTAGTCTAACCTCATCAAAATGCGGCTCTGAAGTTCACCCAACACCCAAGCCTCTTTAAATTCAGTAGCTATGGTCAAATGTTCCCACTTTGACTTAACTTCACTCATCCTTAAACTCATGCCATCAATCGGTTTCACACTGATTCAACCTCACACTCACATCTTCCTTTCGGCATCACCCTCACTCAACCTCACGTTTACATGCCAATCTGTTCTAATGCTTACTGGACCTCACATTCACAGCATCACTTCGAAAATTCACATAACGCTCACTCGCCTTTAAGTCGACAATTGATATCTCAGTCCGACATCATACTTGCTCAACTTCACCTCATAAAAATCCGACATCACGCTAACTTCATTTCAAGGATACTTATACTTAACATAGTACTCACATAATTATTGGGTTGCGATTGAAATAAGAGAGGGATTAACGAGTAGAAAGAGAGTTAATTTCCCCAATTTCGTTTTTCTTTATTTAAGTAATATAAAAAGAAAAAATAGAATGAAATCTTTCAGTTTAGCGTTCCACAATTATGCCCTTTAGGCTTCGTTAACTTTTTTTTTTTTTTTTTTTTTTTTGAACTGGACACTACGCATTACAGAACAAAGCTCTAATACTGAATCCCGCAGCCCAGAGAAGAGAATCAATTCATCCAGTTTTATGAAAGCATTTTAACGACAACGTTTCTTAAAAAATGCCCGGTTTTCAGGAAATATCGCATATTATTTCCTTTACGCTTCTCAATGAGATTTACTGCTCATGGTTGATATCACTCAAGGGAAAGGGTACAAAGTCACTCCAACAATAAATTCATAGTAATTCACATCAATACTACTACAAATAATAATAATAATAATAATAATAATATTATTATTATTATTATTATTATTATTATTGTTATTGTTATTGTTATTATTATTATTATTATTATTATTATTATTATTATTATTATTATTATTATTATTATTATTATTATTATTATTATTATTATTTGGAAGGTAAAGAATTACTGGTGTTTGTTGGATTCGCAGCTGGTAGATCTTGCATTTTCGTCTCATATAGAATCGGTGCAAAAGTAGGATGGTAACCTCAATCAACAAACCAGCTAACATTTTAAAAAATCCTATCTGGTTCATCATTTTTTTTAATATACGTGATAAAGGTTAAATTTTCCATAAAATTAAAATAATCAAAGTAAAATATATTCACTAGGGAGGACAATGTGATACCAATATCAATAATATAAAAATTATATTTTCTTTATATAGCAGGCAGTGGCGTATTTACGATTTTGTTTCGGGAGGGGGGAGCTTTGCCTGGAAATGTGAAAATTCTGCAAGATATTTCATTTACTTTACTATACTAAGTAAGATTTCGGTGGGGGCTTAAGCCCGGAAGCCACCCCCCTTAATACGCCACTGATAGCAGGGATTTCTTCTTCTGTGCTTTCGCATTTCCGCGTGCATTTATTGTCCGCCGTTTTAAGTGTAAAAAGGATTAGGGAAAAGAGGGATCCCTATTAACCCTAAAATCTTATCAGTTATATGTCATGACTGGACACTGGATGAGATATTGAAGCTAAATAATGCAATACGCAATTGATGAAAGGTAAGACAATGTAAATGTCAAAAATCCGCTCGCTTGTATATACAATGCGGAGCGTCAGTACCTTCTTTATTTTGTATTTACCTAACCTATATATTTTTTTCAAAAAAATTGAATTTATTTGAAGATGGAAACAAGAATATATTATAAACATTCAAATACGTAATACGATCAGTAAATGACAGTATCCATAATTCCTCCCACTTGTTTAAATTTTATCCTCGCAATCAATCAGAATGAGAACTACATTTTTTTTATGATGATTACCGGCACCTTTCATTGCGTCAATCATGTTTCTTGCTAGATGCCCCAAATATCTTTCATTGCCTTTACTAATTTCAAGAATTTCAAACAGTACCCTATTATTGCAGCCATGACAAGCATCCAAGGATACCAGGTGCACTTCCAAACAATAGTATCATAGTCCATAATGTTAGTTGTGAATAGTTATAAACTGCAGTGTCCTGCTTATTTAAAATTTAGTGCAAACATCGAATAAACATATATGTCAATTTTGAATTCATATAACCTAAAATTGATTTAACATAATTTTGTTCTAATGTTAAAAAAATACTTCCATTTTCATCATTAATATGAAACGAAGTACCTCGCAAAGATTTTGTATTATGCACACAAAAATGAAACAAAAATTTACGGTTGCGATAATTTAAAAATAAACACACATTCTGTAAATAATAAATAAATGTCTAATGTTATGGTGTTTGTTTATGTCTTTGTCATAGCCCCAGCGGCGTAGCGAGCACTACAAGATTGGAAGGGGGGGGGGTTAAACTTGAAATTGCCAAGTCTTGATTTAAAAATACCAAGTCTTGGTTAAAAAAAAAAAAAACACCAAGTGTTTCGAAAATCTTAGTCTCACTTTTACCAACCCTGCGGAAAACTTTACAGCAACCTTATTTTCATATTCGTCCCATTCCGTGCTCCATCTGAGATACGAATACGAACAGCCCCCATTTTCGAATAAAATTTCACACCTCAACTCAGAATCATTATCATCTCCCACGATGCACAACTGTTAATTTGACAACTTATGGCTAGGTTAGGTAATCTGCGCCAGTCAATTCTCATCAGAAATGCACAGTTTTTTTTCTCTTCTGTCCTCCAGTCTCCTGCCACTTCGATTTCATAATTTTGCGCTCTGATGAAAAGTATTAAATACCAGCAAGAAAAATACTAATATATAACCTCCCTTTTAGGCGCCCCTCCAACCGCAAGCCCGGGACACTGCCTCGCTTGCCCCCCATGAGCTACATAAGTAACATACAATGTTTACGTAATGCTTTGACTTATAAAAACTATGAAGAAAGGAAAAATTGCAATTTATGTTTTACTTTCCGAAAGAAGCAACTACGTGATTAAAAATAAAGTAGGAAAGGCAACACATTTATATGAAAATGAAGTGAAACACACACCGATCTATGCTTTCACCCAGGAGACGTATTTTTTGGTCCCCCAAAATGTGACTTTTGGAATCATGCACTTAGGTTCATAGCGGAAGCGACAGAATGACTTGAATCATCCATTGTAGCTTTCGTCCATCGAACAACATTTCCAGAAACCTACTGTGCCCCCCTGTGCCGTGCTATAGAAAATCAGCACCCGGGACGAGAGTATACGACGGCGGCCTCATACATACGAGTTAGGACGACAGATCATTCGCGAAGTGCCACCATGGTTGGCGCGAAGCGTAAGAAAATTTTCAAAAGTAAACCCTGCTTTTCCTTAATGTTGAACACCTTTTATTACTTTTTCCTTCCATTTTATATATGTGCACATATATTTTCCTAACATGAGTAACATTATAGGGCCACTTCCTAAAGCAGGAAGAGGATTTAAGTACATACTAGTAATATTCCAAATAATTTTTCCTTTCTCTCTTTTCCTTTCAATCTCTTTTTTAATTTTACTCCCCAATTTTGCGCCCCCTTTCTTCGGCGCCCAGGACTATCGCCCCCCGTTATGAAAGGCACTGATGATACCATTCCCAAAACACACTTTTGTTCAGTTCTCCCTACTCGAAAAGCCCTGTAAATAGAAAGTCTTACTGCAAAACAGAACTGAAATAATCTATTCTTGTCTATATTAATATGATCTCCTTTTGTTCCAAAGCGAAAGGTTTATTCACACACAAAATATACACGGTTACACAATACAAAGTATATTCACTCTGGTATCAAAATCATCTTCCCATTTTCCATCTGACATTTTACTGTTAGAAAAAAAAAAAAAAACTTAAATTTGTCAAATTTACATACTATACATAGTAAAAAGTTTATACTAATAAACCTGCCATGTTTTCTTTATGGGAATACGGGACACCTTAGATCCCCTTCCCCCCCAAACTTTCCAACACAATCCAATAAACTGTACCTCTGGTTATGAATAACAGTATAATAGCCCGCGGTGGCTCAGTGGTATAGCGTTTACTTCTGGTGCATGGGTTACTTGGTTCGACCCCAACTCATTTCAAGTGAGCTTTGTAGTGGAAAAACACTGTGTGCGTGGGTTTCTCGTGGTTCTCCCGTTTCCTCCCACTTTCTTCATTCCATCATTTCATTCATTTCTCATCATCATCGTCTGCTTTAGCCTAGCTGACATTTATTTTTTTCAACAATATAATAGGCGGAATTTCCCTAAGCTGCAGCTACTTTTCTCTCGTCGTTCCCTGCAATCAACTTTACGGACTGAAAATGTTTACAATCCAACTAAAAAAAAAAAAAAAAAAAAAAAAAAAAAAAAAAAAAAAAAAAAAAAACCTTAAGATAATGTGTTATAAAAATGTTTCACAGAAAAACAATATGCAAACTGTTTAAATCAGTGACACAATCTACATTCAATATTCTTCTCGGGTTTAGCAATATTTATTTACATGGCAGTATTTGCCAAAATTACGTTTGTCAGTTTAATCTGATGAAAAGTTGATTTTTCTCCTTGTGTCGTGTATAATTGTCAGGACCAAATGTACATATTTCTGAGCCCTGGACCAAACACAATTCTGTGCCCATAACCTCTCAAAAATATTATAATTCTTGTTACTTCATTTAATGTCTCTCTGAAGAAAAAGTCACTCATCTTTCCTGTGCTTGTACATGTAGAATTACTCAAAGCCATCTTCTTTTTTTTTTTTTTTTTATGTTGGAGAGTGTCCGAGTTTCCACCAGGTACAGTCACTCACATAAGAACCTGGACCCCTGACTGTTATAATTCCATTACTTGGGGTCCAGGTACTTATGTGGGTGACTGTACAATGGAAAAAGTAGTGTTGCAAATTTCGCTCGCTATCAAGTCTGACAGGGTATTGTGATAACTTGCTCAAAACTGTTACATGCTACACCTTATTCTTCATTAACATTATCCCAGCCACTTCATTACTTTTCGAATAAGCTTATATTGATAGCAGAAATGGAATGGAATTAAAATATGGGACATTTGCCTGTCCCGACTAAATTTATTGGGACGCGGGATTCTCGGGCCCAAAATCGGAACTGTCCCGTTTTTTACGGGACGTATGGCAGGCTTAATACTAACCAGTCACTCCCTTGTTCTTATTTTATTAACATCAATTCTGCCAGTCACTACCTGTTGCCTTGTATACGCTCTTTTATCAAATGCTTTTGCGTCCAATGCTCTACTTGCCACCGAAACGCCTCTTTTGTGTGTCTTTGCATGCCATCTCTATTCTGCTCTTGTCAGTGGTACAGTTCCCGATTTTCATCGAAGATTCTTCAAAATGTTTACGAATATCAAATGAACAAAAGTGAAGTGTAATCACTAATCACTTGCAACAAGTAAAGAAACTTTAAACGAATATATCAATTTATTTCAAGATTGGAAACTACACAAAACTTATGCCAAGTCTATAGGAGAATTGATAATAATTTGCAGTAACTGGGTACCTAAGAAAATGTTAAACCGAATAAGTCAATTGAACAAAATGGCATTCTTTAAATTGCCAACTATGTATTTTAATTTGCCAACTTGTCACGAGATTAGAAACTTTGGGGGGGAGGCTCCCCCCTTTACCCCCCCTTAACGACGCCCCTGCATAGCCCCCTCAGTATTCATTTCTCCATCTCTTCCCTATTAAAGCAGGGTGGCTACAAGCCTGGTTTGAAAGCCGCAAATACTATAATCTTCAAGTTGGCCCGGACACTTTCACAATTTCACAATCTGACTATGTGAAGCGTTCCTGTTGAAAACTGTTCGAATTTTTACATTACTGCTAGGTAAATAACGCCGTTATTAACGTTTCAAATGTCTCGGCCATCTTGACATCAAGTTGGCCGGGACATAATCTTAAAATCTTAAAATTTAATAATCTGACGACATCAATCGTGTCTGCTACGTTCCTGCTGAAAACTGCCCGAACATGAAAGTTGTTCCTAAATAAATAACGCCGTTATTAACATTTCAAATGTACCGGCCATTTTGACGTGGAGTTGGCCGGGATATAATCTTAAAATTTCCTATTTTGACTACAAGAATCGCTCCTGCTACGTTCATGCTGAAAACTGCACAAACATAAAATTACTGCTAAATTTTTAACGCTGTTATTAATGTTATAAACGTTTCGTCCAACTCGATGTGAAGTTGCCCGGAACATAATCTTTAGCTTTTAAAGTTTTGTGCTGTTAATGTGTGAATCGTTTGAATTGGAATATTTGGTGTTGATAGGAATAGCACTTTTCAGGAGAACAGAATTCATGGTCACTATAATAATAATAATAACAACAACAACAAAATTTTTCCACTATGGATTTCTTTTCTTATAGGTTTATTATCATTTTCTTCTTTTTTTTCTAAAATTTTAAATTGTGGGTTAACCTTATCTTTCAACACGAGTCAATTTCAAGTGTAGAAATGAAGTACTAACGTTAGGATTTGTAGTACTAAGAAAAAGTAAAGAAGTACTGACCATGATATTACCTGTATAAGTGATTGCTGTAATATGCGATGAATCTGATTATTGGATCTGTTTCAGTAAATAGCAAAAATCTTAATGTCTTAATTTCCCATATTATAACTGTGCCCATACCCCTACTTTACCGGTCTCTATTGTCATTAATTGTTAGTTTGATTTGAGCGTTTTTTACATTTTTGTATTTTTTAAAAGGTATAAAAAGCCTTTTATTTCTGTGGGTATCAGATAAACAAAGAAAAATTCGATATAAAACAAATTATTAGGAAGAGGGCGCTTTTAAACTAAATCCTTCGTAGGAAGAGTGATTAGATTGGACACATCTTGCGAAGAAACTGTCTCCTTCATAACGCCATAGAGGGAAAGGTGGAAGGAATGAGAGCAGTAGGAAGAAGAAGATTGCAATTGGTCGATGATTTGAGAAACGGAAGAAACTCTTGGGCGTTGAAAGAGCAAGCTGAAGATCAAGAAATGTGGAGTAAACATTTGAAGACCCGAACCTGAGGACACACACACACACACACATCAAAAACCACGCACAGAGAAACACACAACTCCTATTAGTCTCAGGACCTGTCGACAGGCTAAATATTTAATAATAATAATAATAATAATAATAATAATAATAATAATAATAATAATAATAATAATAATAATAATAATAATAATAATAATAATAATAATAATGAAACAAAAAATATTTTTTCATTGTTATATAGCCTACCTTAAAATACAGTATATGAACAAAAAGATTTCATGAACCTTACATTTCACGTATTTTAATGGCGTCTTTCCTGATATATCAACCAATGTAACCCAGATTGCTTTTTCAACATCTTTTCATGTACGACGAAATGTAGGAGTGTTGAGAACACAACACAATAGAAATTATTAGACTTCCAAAATATGCTATACATAAGTATATAAAGTGTTCTAGAACTGTTATGTCCGTCCGTCTGTCAACAGACATCGGAGCAGAAACGGTGAAAGGTATCAACTATCGCTTTTCGGGAGTCGATTAATCGTAAAAAAAAAAAAAAAAAAAAAAAAAAAAAATCCATCTACTCCGACAAACTGGAACTGGTAGAAATCGAATATCTCCGGTTTTAAGATGCACCGCTACAAATCAAACCGGTAACAGCTGCGAAAAGGTCATTTTAGGAATAACTTTAATGTTTACAGACAATATATAACCTCCATCTCTATCTCTTTACGAAAATCGGAAGTGGATAGAAGTTCATAACTACTTCCGGTTTCAATATTGATTTTCATAGAGCTAAAACGTTAAGAGATATGAAGATGCGGTTTTCTGAAATAGATTCAGCGTACCAAGAAAATGTTTTGTCTCCTTCTTAAAGTGTCTCGGAAGAAATCAGCCATTTCCGATTTCAACATTAGTTGCCACAAATAAAAAGGGTAGAAGATAAGGACAAGAGCTTTCCAGAAATCGATTAAAAGTCTCAGGAAGATACACCATCTTTACGCTTATATCTCTACTAAAGCTGGAAGTGGCAGATGCCCTTTAGTCTTATGCCGTTTAGGTCTTGTGCCGCGTCCCCTAGTCGGCTAGCACAGTCGAAAGTAATGAATGTTGTTTGCGAAGCAAAACCACAACCATAATCATAGCCCCCTCGATTAGTCGGGATAATCTTAATCTATTGATTACTTCAAAGTCTAGCATATCATGAAAGTTATAGCACTAATTGTTGAATAGATTAAAACATGTCACAACCAAAATCAACATATTTTGTATATAGTGGTTTGCAACATTAACTTTTTTTCTATATGTTGTATCTTAAATGCACATTGTACTCGTGTGACCTCTGTATACTGTATCTCCATTATTTTTGTCCTTCGTGAAAATTCAGCTGTGTGAAGACTCCTGTGATCTATAGTTCGCAAACGAAGAAAGGGTAATCGCAGCAGGCTCTTTCAGAATGAAAGAGAACTCCTCCCCTTTCATCAAGATGCTGTTCTATATATGTCTGTAGTTAGACTGTAGTTAGTCTGACTAATTCATGCGACATGCTTAGTAAGGTCACTGATCGGCGGGAAATAGTTGTTGTACCATTTAGTCAACTGTTTCCCTGCCGCCCTTTTGTTCGAAATGAGCAGGTGTATTCACAGCAGATAACATTTGGTTTCAATGTTTGTTACCTTGTATCCTAAAGCACTTTAAAGATGCGATTTTTTTTTTTTTTGTCTGGCACATAAAAATAAGCTTTACGAAGCATGCTATCATTTCTTATCACCTCCTGTTGAATTTGTCACCATCTGTGTGATCAACAGTCCTGATGCTGATTTATTCATTACTCTCAGGAGCTATGTGCATGATTCCCAAGTAATGATGGCAACTTGATATAAAGTTATCTTCATCAGAAAATATTAGTATGTATGAAAAATAAAAGAAATATCTTCACTTTATCTTATCACCCCGGTTAGTTTTCGTGGGATAAAATCAGTCAGTAAACATGAATGATTAACGCTTTGTGTATACTAGAGACCTGCACGGGCCGAATTTTTCGGCCCGAGCCCAATCCGGCCCGAACGTGCCTAGGCCCGGCCCAGCCCGGGCCCGAAAAGTTTTGGAGATTTTCGGCCCGAGCCCGGCCCGGCCCGATAAGTTTTTTAAAATTCTTGGCCCAAGCCCGGCCCGGGCCCGATAAATTTTAAAAGTTTTTGGCCCGACCCCGGCCCGATAACTTTTTAAAAAATTAGCTCGAGTCTCAAACTTTCTCAAAATTTAGTGCTAAATTTGACCTAACACTCAGAAACATTTTCTAACCTTTGGTTCACAACCTGACGCTTGCCTCCCGAATGGTACCATTGCCTCCTAGAACTTTGCCTGTTATCGAGAGAACTAAAACTCTATTCCCTGTAACAAAAATCTAACTTAATTGATTTTTAGCATAAAGTGAAGATGGCAATATTGTTTAGCGACAGGCAAAACATTCCCACCCCTTCTTGTTATATTTTAAGTTCAGTGAAGGTCAAGGTCAGAGCTCAATTTACCGCATAATGCCTGCAATCCTCTATAGTGAAAGTGGAGTCGATAAGCAACACAAACTGTAAATAGCTATTGCATCCTTTGTAACATTTTTCACGGACACACTTCTTCAACGTTTGGCTTTATTCCAATTATCGTTTAACGAAAGTCAATAATTATTAAAGAATTGCAATTGATCGGCTCCAGCCTGGCCCGACCTGAAGAGAAATCAGTGTCGGCCAGCCCAAGCCCGGCCCGGCCCAAAGAAATAACAGTGTCGGCCCGCCCAAGCCCGGCCCGGCCCAAAGAAATAGCAGAGTCGGCCCGCCCAAGCCCGGCCCGCGGGCCGGGCCGGGCTTCGGGCCTCGGGCCAGGCCCGGCCCGTGCAGGTCTCTAGTGTATACCAGAAAATTTTCTAATATTTCAAGTTGGGAAGTAAAAATATACAGTGTTTCTCTCTCTCTCTCTCTCTCTCTCTCTCTCTGTGTGTGTGTGTGTGTGTGTGTGTGTGTGTAAAGTGCAGGAAACATACATCGAGTTCGTAGCGAACAAATATCCCATTCCAATAATTAAAATGTTACAAGAAATTGAAAAGAAACCTTTGTGAATTTATCATTCTCAGAAACAGAAATTTCCACTACTTTTTCACATGTAGGCCTGCCTATGTAATGAAATAACTACAGAAAAGTTCCTTATGAAGATTATTTTTGTAACAGAAAATAATCTTCATAATTTTCAGAAAATGATTTTATTGTGTTTAACACTCGTAAGTCATAATTTCAATATTGGAATTTTGTATAATCAACATCTTAGAGCAGATATTTGTGTTGTCAAACTACCATTATTATATATTATTTTGTAAATTAAAATGAAATTATTTGCTTTTAGAACGCAGCGCTAATAGTGCTGCTTTTTATGTTTCTCTTATTATTTTATTGGAAGAACAACTACACAAATCAGCTTCCTTATTAGTTATATTTCACTTTCTCTTCTGAATGAATATATGAATAAATATATGTTTATTCCAGAAAATTGTCAGTATTTGCTTTCATGAGTTACTTAAACTCGAATTTTGGGTAGTCAAAAATTTACAGTAGGCACTTTATATTATATCCACTTATTTATAAATGTTGCAGTATGTAAATCTATAAAAGTAGTAAAGCTATGAGAAAACCGTCTTATGCGTATTAAACTGACGAAACGAAATCTAATATTGTAAGATCAAAGATGGCTTCTGAGGGAAGAACGCATTGAAGTTTTTGAAACATTCTTGAAATGAAGAATCGTTAGATTTTCACTTCATGAAACTTTTTAAGATAAATTTATTACCAATAAATTTTACGGCTAAACAACGATGTAGGAATAAGCGGAGTATGTTTTTATGAATCGGAAAATATTCATGACTTTTAATAAATTGAAATTTTAAATAATAGAATGGGATATTTGTACTCTACGAACTCAAAGTATGTTCTCTTTACTTTGCATACACACACACACACACACACAGAGAGAGAGAGAGAGAGAGAAAGAGAGAGAGAGAGGGGAGTTGAATTGAGTTGATATTGAGTTTAACGTCCCTTTCAGCAGCGAGACTCTATAAGACAGGAGCAACTGATTAACTTGAAATCCGAACTACATGAGCTCCCGCTGGGAATCGAAGCCAGGTCTTCCATGCCAAATGCGCGTATGCTAACCACTTAGCAACGAAGGAGCTCACAGATGAAGAGAGAGAGAGAGAAACACTGTGTAAAATTTTACTTCCCAACTTGAAATATTAGAAAATTTTCCGGTTCCCGAAAACTGGAAAATTATAATTTGTTTCTGACTAACTTTCCTCTACAGAAATTCAATTTTGTAGTTCTATGTGTAGTTAAATATAGTGGAAATTTTTCCACCTAACATCACTATACATAATATCCTAAATTGTCCGGATTATGAAAAGTTTTTTCCACTTGTTTCTACATCGTGATGAAAATTTTCCGATCTATGAAAATTCCTTTTACTTGTTTCTACAGAGCAATAAAACTTTCCGATTCACAAAACGTTGTTTTAGTTTTTGCTTCAAAATGATGAAAATTTTCCGACTCATAAAAAGTTCTTCAATTTTTCCATATAAGACAGAAAATATTTCGATTCATGAAAAATTGTTTAACTTGTTCCTACATAGTACTGAAAATTGTCTGAGCCATGAACATTTTCAGATTCTTTAAACGATCTTTCACTTTTTAACATTTCTGTACGTGAATTCAATCAATTATATGATTGGTGAGGAATTGTTACTTGATTACTGATTTTTCTCTCGAACGGAAAATTTTCCGGAAAAATATAGCGGAGAATTTTCCACCTCACATCACTAATGCCATCCTTTACAGAACTTATTTGTTTCACACTTTCATTCTCAATTTTAATTTCTAAATCTTAAAATTTCTACTTTTATACGCAGGAACGCCTACAGGGCTTTTTTCCAAAAGGTGGCAAAGGATCGATTCCAAGGGAAGGGGCAAAGACTGGCCCCCAAGCACAGTCACGAATGCCCACACATACATCATATAACACACATAATACACACACATAACACATCATACATCACATAATACATCATATAACATAACATTTATTAAGCATTATCCTCATTAACTAAAGTAAACAAACTATAATACTAGTAGTATTAAATATAAAATATATTAAATATTATATAATATGCGAGAAAAGATTAGTATTATTTGACATGTATTTACAAGAACTAACACCCTTCGAAATTCCTGGGGGAGGGACTGTACCTTTGATCCTCTTTGCTGAGGGCATACCTATGTGTCTATTATGGATCTGTAGAAATAACCAATTATCTTTATGACGATTTTTATAACTATAAGATTTTGTTCTCGCCACTTTAATCTGTTTTGCATACATTATGCTAATTTTCCTGCATATTACCGATTTTGGTTAGAAAACACCATTACATTTAATTTTTGAGAAGATCTCCTCATTAGGAATACAATATGCTGATAGGATGTTCACACCTGCTAGAAATCTTCGTGGTTTCACGGCATGTGAGTTTGAGATAGCGCACTTTTGATACACGGAATCTGGGGTTCAATATCAGGTGGAAAGTGTTGAAATTGGAAGCATTATGACGGTTCGGATTCCACCTTAAAATTTAAGTCCATGTCTCATATAGCCCTAGCCCAAGTCCGCGGTGGCTCAGTGGTATTCACCTTTGGTGCATGGAGTCCTTGGTTCGATTCCCGCTCGCGCCAAGTGATCTTTGTGGTGGACAAACACCGTATGCGTGGGTTTTCTCGGGGTTCTCCTGTTTCCTCCCACTTTCTTCATTCCAATATTTACTTCATTTTCATCATCGCCGTCTCGTTTAGCCTCACCGGCATAAGCGTGGGACGTAAAACAAAGATTTCATTTCATTTCATATAACCTTGATGCTGAAACGAGCTTTAAACTCAAATCCAACCAACGTAATAAACAAACTTGTCTCAATTTTAGATTTGCAAGTCTTACTGTTGAAAGGGAAGTGAATAGGAAGAAGTCTTTTTGAAGATAGAAGGCTAAAAATTAGTAGAAAGAAAACAATTCTCGTTAAACGGAAAAGGAAATTTGGAAGTAAAGGTTACCAGAAGAACAATTTAATGAAGTTTTTTTTTTTTTAATTAGGTTCAACTGTTTCCAAGAATTTTGATTGAGACTTGGCAATAACGCACAGAATGCAAAGGGATATCGAAATAGGAGGAAAGTATAAGTCGTTTCGTGTGACTGCAGAATCACATTAAAGAACAAAGTAATGGTTTATAAAACAGTGGTTATGTCAGCAATGATATACGGAGCAAAAACTTGATTAAGAAAGAAGGCACAGGAAAACAAATAGAATGTTACCGAAATAAAAATGTTGTGGTGAACATGTGATGGAATAAGAAGAGACAGACTGATGAATGATAGAGTAAGAGGAGCAACCAAAATTTATATACATATCTAAGAAGATCCAGGAAAATAGATTGCATTAGAATGGCTAACTAATGAAAAGAACAAACGACTATGTAGTTAGAGGAGCGATGGCAATGGAAGTGGATAGAAAGAGAGGTAAAGAGACACTAAGAATGAAATGAATGGACATGATTAAGAATTACTTCTGGTGGGAGGATTCCGGGACAGACTTTATAGAGAAAACTTAAGAGAAACGTAGAAAAGATTGAGAGAAAGAATACCAACTTAATTAAAACTTTATAACACAGGCTTCTCGCAAGTTTACGATTTCTATGGACTAATAGCTACAACATTTATTTTTGCAATATAGTCTGAGATTAGACTCTCATTAGAACAAGATCCAAACTCCGATCTATCGAGTACTTTGAATCGGATCCCATAATAAAGATTTAGCTGGAATCAATGGCGCACGCAAGGAAGGTTCGAGGTTTAATTCCTCTTGAGTAAGATGTAATGCAGAAATTTACATTATTAGCGTTTAACGAAAAAAAAAAAAAATGTCGAAAGATGAGAAGTCTACTAATCGACAGATCTCATTAAACGGAACAAAATGATATGGGTGAGTGTAAATCCTCATGCATAGTTTCCGATAAAGCCGAGAAAACTAATTTGTTTGTAAACCTACAAATGCATGTTGTATAGAAACAGTAATCTATTAGGAAGTTCAGCTCTAGGTTACGATGTATTTGAAAGCGTATGTGTGAAAATATTAACTGTACCTATATCAACGGGTCGGCTACCACTGAGAGATCTTACAGCAGAACAACACCACTCAGAAAACGACTTGGAGTCTCATCATCGGACTACAATGCATGAGAATTTGTGTTGAAGGAGAAAATGATTGTAAGTAAAGGATTTTTAATTGAGTTTCTTGAACAATATGCACCTAAAAGGTAGAGACGGATCAGTAAGGTTTAAATAAGGAGAGCCTTTGCTACAACTATTGCATATTTTTTTAATAAGCAAAACGGTGTTACATTTAATAATCTGGTACAGACGTAAATCGTCTGGTATTAAATCTAATATGATCAGACATTTGCAATAAAATGTAGATAATCATATAACTTCTAGATATAATAAGTTGTAAATAGTTTCATGACTCATTACTCTAATTCGAAAAAAAAATGAAACGAAATCTTTGAGTTTTACGTCCCACAGTCATGCCGGTTAGGCACAAGGAGACGGTGATGATGAGTAATGAATGGAATGGTGGAATGAAGAAAGTGGGAGGAAACGGGAGGACCCCGAGAAAACCCACACACACGGTGTTTGTCCACCACGAAGTTCACTTGGCAGGGGCTGGGATCGAACCCGGAACCCCTAGCACCAGAGGTGAGATAAATGAACAAAAATCTCGCTTGACCTGAAAGGAAATGAGATTGAGTGCATTAACTTCTCTCCTTGATCAAACCCTGAGAACGTGACTCACTGGAATCATTATACAGCACATACCATTCGTTCTCACTGAACTTTAGCTGTATGAGTAAACCGAGAACAAAAGTCTAGATGGATTCTGGTGTCTGTAGCTTTAGATTCATACTAGCCTTTGGTTAGCTGGCGGCTCCACTCCCAGAGCCCAGACTCCACGTTTGTTCGGCCTACGGCCTCGAATTTCTTGTGTATCAGCCTTTGCATCAAGAGTGAATTTCGTGTATTTGCTCTTTAATTACATTTCCTGAATTTGATCCACCTGAGGATTTCGCCCACTGACTCGGCCTACAGCCTCGCACCTGTTAAACCCACAATTCTATCAAATTCAAATTTCTTTTCATATTTTACTATCTAAAAGATAAGATTTTGTATCCGAAGAAAATGTCCATTTCAATAATATGGGGATTTCTTCGCCCCTATTTAGACCCCTTAAAAACTAAAAATATTCAATCTTGGCATTTTCCTGTGGGTTAGTCTTGGAAGGCTACAATCATGCCAAATTTCATCCTTGTAATCCTGCTGGAAGTGTCTAAATATTTTGGGGTGTAGAAGATGTCCCACAGAAATAACATTGAGAATATTTTTTAGTTCCCCATAAAACAACTCTACAGTTGGAAATTTGTATTTTTGACGCTTTACTTAGTTAACGTTAAGGAAAATGTACAAGCACATCGATTTTCAAGTATCTATTCCAAGTACCTAAAACATGAGATTATAGATCCCAAAAAGGGCTCATTTACATAACATGGGGGATTTCTTCATTCCCTTTTAGACTCCCTAAAATTTAAAAATATTCGGTTTTGGCAATTTTCCTGTGAGTTAGTCCTGAAAAGCTAAAATCATGAAAAATTTCAACTTTCCACGTCAACTGGGAGTACCCTTCTATTTTATGTCAGTTCATGTAGTTTTGTTTATAGTTAGGATTAGGTTAGAATTTTTTGTTAAAGGCGGATACAAAACATCGGATACAAAACTAAATAACTTTGTTCCGACTTTAATTAGGTCATTTCTACCTCAAGAAACTGAAATAAATCGTTTCAGTTTTACGTCCCATTCATATACCGTGTATAATATATATGATGATGATGAGAATGAATACAATGGTGGAATGAAGAAAGTGGGAGCCCTGGAAGGGAACGGGACAACCCAGGGAACAATCAAGAACACGATGTTTGTCCACCATAAAGCCTATTTGGCGCGAGATGGGATCAAACCAGAGTCCTCATGCAACAAAGATTTTATTTATTTTTTTTTATTTATACATATTTCTGGGCATTACTGGTATCTATGGCTGTAAGCCCGTAACATATTAGAGATCACATCTTTCGGCGAGCATAGTATCCGGGAAAGGAGGGAAGCGACCTGGGACCTGTACGTTAGGTATCATCCCGGCATTTGCCTGGTGTGAATGAGGAAAACCCCACTCAGGATGGCTGGCCGGGAAAAGTTGTTACGTCTTTTCGATCGAGTGTCCCCACTGGAATCGAACCTCGGACCACTGCACCAAAGATTAGGATTTTATCACTTTCTAAAAGTTAACTGATTAATCCTCAGTAACTTTATTTCTGTAATTACCTCTATTGTACCTAATTTCACGCGACAGGGACACGAATACACGAATGTCGAAGACAGTTAAAATTTTACATATGCTTTCCCATCTGGAATCGAACCCAAGACTATGTGAACCATCACGCACTAGACTAGCAACTCGGGGTCCCATTTTCTCCACAAAAGTGTTCCATAGTCATAAATATGCTCACTTATAAAAAGAAAGTTTACGAACGAAAGGAATTTACTCCAGATAAAATCTACGACTTCCATCCAACTCTCAGATGACATCAAAGTGTCCCAATTCAATACAAAAGCTGTGAACTAAGCACCACCCATAAAATGATTTAAATAAAAAAAATTAACAAAATGATTTTTTCCACCCTGCATAATTTACACGCATTTAGCATCTAGCATCTTGATTCTCACTTCTGGAGAACAGAAAAAAAATTTAAATAGTTCAACGACCGTCGGGAATTATCCTTTTTAGTTGAAACGATAGTAGGAGTAATAAAACCAGTCAGTATTTACGCTGTTGTATTGTCGAATTCACAGAAATGTTCAAAAATAAGCAAAACGTGATTCTACAAAAGACTGTTTTCTACCTACCCATAGTTTTATTACTGTCAACTGAAATCTGAGTATGTGGTTATCTGGAATGTTTCTGTCCCTTTTCAATTTACAACTTGAGAAGGTAGGGGGTATGAACGTCAGGGGACAGCCAGTTAAGGAAATGCTTCAGGGCTATGTCGGAAGCGGCATGTTTTGTATATACTTCTTAAAATGTTATCCATTCATAAAATATAAATTCGCCCTTCCCTCTTTCCAATACAGAGAACCGACTCTTTTGCTGAAGAAAGATGTTCAGAGAAAAATGAAACAATCGTTTCAAGCACGAAGTTCTTTATCGTACACAATGAACGTAATTCTTTTAGTTTCTGAGTATGTTTAGCTTACAGATTGTGACAAGTTTGAACCTTCCACGAAAATGCTAAAACCAATGACAAGTGCAAATATATATGGCAAATCTGTGGGTGAATCAAATAATGCAGACAAATGGGAAGATGATTGAGCTCCTTCGTGGTTAAGCGGTTAGCGTACCCGCCTTTGGTGTAGGAGACCCGGATTCGATTCCCGGCGGGTGATCATATGGTTAGGATTTCAAGTTAATAAGTAGGTCCATGTCTCATATAATCTCGCTGCTGAACAGGATGTTAAACTCAAAATCAGCTCAGCTCAGCAAATGGGAAAATAAGTTGAGTTGATTTTGAGTTTAACGTTCCGTTCAGCAGCGAGACTATATGTGACGTTAATGGGAAAACGAAGAAGTTTTGTTTGAAGATAACACTGCTTGATGCAGCGCAGTCTACCACTTGTAAAATAGTCTTGAAGTGTTGATATTTGGTATGCGTGCGTGTGTGTGTATACACTTGTTTCTGAATATTTATATACATTCGTGTGTTATAATTGTTATATTAATATCCACTGGATTAGGTGAAAATATAAAACGGATTTGATGGCAGTCAAATTCATGTCATCTTGGTAAGCCATTAAAAAAATAGTAATATTAAATTAGATTATAGTTTAGTGTCCCTTTCAGGAGCAAAGTTGTATGAGACGTGAACCTACAGCTTAACGTGGAATTTGAACCATATGAGCCTCTAACGTGACTCAAACCGCGGACTCCCACGCCGAAGAAGCGTACGCTAACCACATAGCCACGGGGAGGCTCAATATTTAGTAATATCTATTAAAATGTAAAATTGCATTTGCATAATTTTCTCTAATATAATCTTCACAATGTAAAGTCTCAGCTAGGCACATTATCTTGTTTAAAATCAGAAAGTCAATCTCTTGTGGTTCAGTCTTGGGTTGGACTGTGGGATTATATAAATCCGAATTAGATACTTTTATTCTATTTTGTACAGTACATCCGTTCCTTCATAATCTCCGTGTTTAATAAGCAGGGGCGTAAATAAGGGCCCCGCAGACACCACATTGCGGGGGGGCTCAAGCCATCAGGGACCCCAAATCATGAAGTGGGACGTAGAGAAGGGGCCCCACTCCACGCTGTTTGCTGGGAGGCCCCCAAGCCTTTAGTTACGTCACTGTTAATAAGAATAGTTACGAATATAAATTTAAGTCACATTCAAATGTATCAAACTGTTCGATTAACCTGGGGATGGTTAAGAAATTAAGTGCGTCTGGAGGTAGACTATTTCGCAATTCAGTGGATATATTGTGAATGTATTAAAAGTCTACTGTTGCACCCATCAAATTTAAATTTTGAAAAAAATATTCTCTGTGAATACTAAACAGGATATTTTTTTTAAAAAATCAATTGTTAATTTAGGCTGCTAATAAGGCAGGTTTTGTGAGAAAGGAATTCTCCAGGGAATAATTTCCTCAGTTCGTTATATATATATATATATATATATATATATATATATATATATATATATATATATATATATAGTGGTATTTATTAATTTATTTTATTATCTTTGTGACACAGCGTCATATTACCTTTGTACATGAATACTATACTTGCAAGATTTCTCCTTGCGAGACGCCACAAAGCTAACTGAAAAAACATCCTGACCAAATGGACTCTCTCTTTGTGTGTGTATGTTTGAAAAAAGAACAGTGAATGCGTTGTTTTTCTGACCCTAACTGTTAAATTTGTCTCTGTGGTAAAACTCTTATTTCGCTAAACTTGACCAATAATATAATAAAATATAAATATAATAAAAGCAGTAAATTCTAAAGTACCCTGTAGCATCTGCCCGAAATTAAATTCATAGATCTAGACTATTATTTCCAATTAGAAGTCATTTTCGCTTCTAGGTTACTAGTGACTGAATTCTTTGTATCTTCGTAGTCGAGAAAATAATAATAATAATAATAATAATAATAATAATAATAATAATAATAATAATTTCATAGAAGAAATCCAATAAATACGAAAGTAATTCACAATTTCCTTCATAATGAATGCAAGTACTTGCGTATTTATTGGACTTCCTTTATGAATATATAATTACTCATTATAGTGCATAAAATGCCCTACAAAATTTACAAATTTGCGTAAAAATTGAAGTTTGTATCGCAATTTGTTACGTAATACGTAAATTCATTAAAAAAACGCTTATATGTACGGCATGTAAAGGTTTTAATATATATATATATATATATATATATATATATATATATATATATATATATATATATATATATATATATATATATAATATAAAACCTTGAACAGCGTTTTCTCGAGACGAGTCGAAACAGTTTTAAATCTCGACTCGTCTCGTGCGCATCCTTACCGACAACTGAGCCGAGACAACAGCTCATCCGAATTAAGCCGGCTCGAGCCGATGGCTCATCCCAATCGAGTCGGCTTGAGCCGGTGGCTCACCAGAGCGGAACCGAACCAAGTTGATGGCTTACCCTAACCGAGCCCACTGGAGCCATTGGCTTAGTTGAACTGAGTCGAGCTGAGCCGATGGACTCATTTCAACCGAGCCCAACGAACCGAAGGCTCACCTGAGCAGAGTCAAACAGAGTCAATGGCTCATCTCAACCGAGCCGGCTTCAGCTACCTGCTTACTTGAGTCAAGTCGATGGCTCATCGCAACGAACCAGCTCAAGCCGTCCGTTAAGTTGAGCCGAGCCGATGTCTTAACCCAACGAGCCGGCTCGAGCTGTTCACTCAGTTGAACCGAGTTGAGCCGGTTAACATCACTTCCCGGCGTGGGCTTCTGTTTGGTCTTAAAACTTAGACCGTGCAGGTCTGAGCCTTGATGGTGAGAAGTACAGTATATACTTATATTGATGCTTACCATATTTGAAGCTGTATCGTTATAAATATCTATTGTCGTCTCGTTATCGAGACAAGACGAGATACGAGCAGTGTCCCATCTCGTGAGCAGCACTAAAAATATTCCACATTACTGCTTACAAATCTCATGGCTTTGCTTCCTAGTCTAATGAGGTAATGATTTCTAAACGAGCTAAAACGAGCTGAACGAGCGGGCCATTTATCAAACTCGACTCGACTCGAAACTCGATCTCAAAACAGCGACTCGGCTCGGAACTCGACTCGAGAAAATTACCTTTGGCTCGACTCGTGCCCATCCCTATTTTAAGCGTTTAAAATGCAAACACGCACAATATATATATAATATTCTGAAACTTATTATCCTATATTTTTTGTAATAAACAAATTGTATTTAAAACCAATTGTAAAAACCCGAACAAGGCAATCTCACATTATTTTATAGTCAGCAATAATTAATTTCCAGATACTCAATAATTGTCTTCTTATTCTTCACGCAAATATTCTCCGTTGTCCGTAAGTTAGATACCATTCATTATCGGGGCATAATTCGTTATTTGACATCCGAATATTATCCGTTATCCGAATATTATATATTATCTGGACATTATCCTTTATCCGGATATTATTCTTTATCCATTATCCGAATATTATCTGTCATCCGAATATTATCCGTAATTCGGATATTATCCGTTATCCTTCATCCAGATATTATCCGTTATCCTTCATCCGGATATTATCCGTTATCCTTCATCCGGATATTATCCTTCATCCGGATATTATCCGTTATCCGTCATCCGGATATTATCCGTTATCCGTTATCCGGATATTATCCGTTATCCGGATATTATCCGTCATCCGGATATTATCCGTTATCCGGATATTATCCGTTATCCGTCATCCGGATATTATCCGTCATCCGGATATTATCCGTTATCCGGATATTATCCGTTATCCGTCATCCGGATATTATCCGTTATCCGTCATCCGGATATTATCCGTTATCCGTCATCCGGATATTATCCGTTATCCGGATATTATCCGTCATCCGGATATTATCCGTTATCCGTCATCCGGATATTATCCGTTATCCGGATATTATCCGTCATCCGGATATTATCCGTTATCCGTCATCCGGATATTATCCGTTATCCGGATATTATCCGTCATCCGGATATTATCCGTTATCCGGATATTATCCGATATCCGTCATCCGGATATCCATTATCCGGATATTATCCGTTATCCGGATTATCCGTTTCCTCAAAAACGGATACCGGATAATTTCTTATCCGGATATCCGTTATCCGGATATTTTGGCCATCCCTAAAGTGTGTAATTGGCCGTGTTGTGTAAGTTGACATAAGAAGTTCCAAGCTACGAGACGTTACGTGCATTAGTTACGTAATAATAATAATACTTAAACATAGCTACAAGTTAGTCAACCTTATTATCATTTAATAATAGGTTTTCTGGTTGATTCAAGCAGATGCCATTATTTTTAGTGGTTAACGCGATTAGTAGATGATCAGTAGAGGCAATTTGAGTTAAAAATATAAATAAACAACAAAGGAGTGAATTTTCGATTTTTATTTTAAAATGTGATTGTCTTTTTATTCTCTCTCTTTTCCTGTTTGTGTAATTTTGGTTTCTTCTTAGTTTTGGATCTGCAGATTAAAATCATTACTTGCAATCAGTGTTTCTTCCAGTCATGCTTTACCGTCATTTTTAACCAATTGATCCTCCCTCCGGAGCTAACTTAAATTAGATTGCGATTACACCTAACTTTTGTGCAGGGCAGTGATGGCGGCGTCAATGAAAACTTGACCCGTGACCCACTCTGACCCACTCGACCCACCATGATCAACCATCCACCGCGACCGACTTTGACACATGATCCACGCCCTCATCTCAATTGAATAAACAGTTTACAATTGTAATAAAACAAGGCTGTGAAATTATCACTATTCGATATTTGGATTTCTACGGTCAATCGCTCAAGCACCGCTCTGTTACAATACCGGTGGATCTGACTTTTATGATATAAAATGGTCAGCTGTTTGTCATGGGTCCATATTACGATGAATTTCAATTTAATAATCATATATATATATAATTATTCCCTTGTTAATTACATATACTTTTTAGTGGACAAAAGGTGAAATTTGAAAGTATCAAATCAAGGTAAAATAGGCCAATGTTAAAGAAAAAAATGTAAAATTCGACAGTGTATCGAAAGCCAAGTAGTAAATCCTATCGCAATTATTACAATTAGAACTATCAATATTCAAAAGTGCTTGAAGTTTTTTTTCTTCTTTTTTTTTTTTTTTTTACTCTTAGATATACTCATCTCGGGAAAATAAAAAGAAACAAATAAAAAATAAAGAAAAATGGAGGCCTTGAAAGTAAAACGTAGATAAATTCACCGACATTCAGGAGATGCTGTCTACAATGCACTGAGCAGAGTGGGTCATGATGAGTCAGAATGGGTTTCCGTGAGTGGTGCGTCGCCGTGGGTCACGTCCTGTTGACCCACTACCTACTGATCCACTCAATCTGGACCCTTTCTATCCCTAGTGCAGGATACATTCGTAGTAAATAGTGCCCCAGCATAGCCCCCCTCATTTTTTTGATTTTGCTGGACAAAATTTTCTAGAAGAAAGCCTGCTCATTAATCTATTATTTTGGAATTATGGGATTATATTAATCAGTAGATCCCACCCAGTGGTGAATAAAATCGGCAGCTCCCAAATATCTCTGTTGAAGGAATGGCGTAATCGTTTGCGAAAGACAAATAGAAAAAAATATACAGGGTGTTTCAAAACAACACAGACAACGTTTGGGAGATGATTCCTCACACCAAGATATGACTAAAAACTATAGACTAACATGCTTGCACAAATGCTTCCTTTCGGAGTTATAGACAGCCGAAAACCTGAAAAATGAACTTTAAAGGTCCATAGCTCCAATACTATCGGACTTGCTGTAGTCGGGTCAAGACTCACTTAGGAACTAGTATGTACCCTATCCAAATATCCATGTTTCAGAATCTTGCGGTACTTCCGCAACAATTTTGATAGAGGTAGATGGTGAGTACTTCAAATTATATGCCCGTAACCAAACTCCCTCTACAAAAATTGTTGCATGAATACCGCAGGATTCTGAAACATGTATTTTTGGATAGCGTACATATTAGTTCCTAAGCGCTTGACCTAACTGTGGTAGACCCTATAATTTTGGAGATATTGACCTTTAAAGTTCTTTTATTTTTTAAAAAAAAATGTTTTCGACAGCCTATAACTCCGAAAGGAAGCATTCGTGCACCTAGGTTGGTCTATACTTTTAGTCTTACCTTGGTGTCGGGAATCACCTCCCAAACGTTATCGGTGTTACTTTGAAACACCCTGTATAAAATGGTTCCGTTGAGGATGTCAATCAACACTGGAGTATGCCATATACAGGAGTTTGTGAGCGCATACATTTTCCCAGGATACTTCCGTTACTTCGAGAATACTAGCTGAAATGTACATTCTTAACGGTTTTAGCATCGTTGCACCATCTTTGCTTTTTAGTCCACTGATTATATATGATCTATTTTTTTTTTTTTTTTTTAAGTTTTGTTTGAAATGAACTACAGTGAAGTATGAAATGAACTAGTAGAAATATTAAAATTCTTATTTCTTCTGCAACTTTAGTTAGCAGTGTCTTTTTTTTTTTCTGGTCAAAGTAAATTTGTGTTATATAAAAGTTCAATATAACTTAAATTGATCAAATTAAAATCAGAATTAATAAAACTTTCTGCTGTTATGAGCGTTTTGTTTCAGAAAGCTAATTCACTATATGGATTCAGTTAAATCATTTGGTGTATGGTAATAAAAAAAGAGTAATAGAGTTTGAGACGAAGAGAATAGGACGAAATCCGCAGTGCGACGAAGGCATACCACACTACGAATTACATAAATTGAAATACACTCCCATTTTTTTTTCGCTCTTCCTTTTTGTTTCGTGTTTTCATAAGTAGTTTGGCTGGAGTCTGCCTTTACATAACCATTTAAAATGATTAGATTCGTCTACTTTGTCAACGTAATTTTAATACTATTTTACGAATATTCTTATTTATTGATCTCACTACCACAAAATTACTTCGTTCCAGCAGTCTCGCTTTTTCAAAATAGACTAAAGCTAACACAAATTATAACAATTACTCTCTTAAGTGGATTTCTAGTATTTCCATAGTACTTCAGAAAAAAAAACTGTTCGAAAAGTAATATAACCTGGCGTTTCTAAGCCAGGGCCAGGCTACCCCGTCATGAACAATGAAAAGGAGAGAAAAGGCACTCGCACTCAGAAAGGCTTAAACACTACAAATACAATCTCATTGTGTCTTTTTTTCTTTAAATAATAATCTATTATGTTAGTGAAAGAAAGCAAACACCTGCAGAGGAAAGGTGGTAATCCTTTTTGTAGAATTCAGTATCGAGCATCAATCTCAATATATCAGTTTGCAATTCCAGTGCAACTAGCTCGTTTATCTTCATTTCTTGATTTTTCCTTCTACATCTATTTTTTTTTTAAAAAAACTTGTTTCCATCTGCAATGATAAGGAACTTGTTTCTGACAAAGGTAAGACTAGTTTTCATATCACAACTGTGATAACTAACCGACTGAAACAGGTGTTCGCTACTATTCGAGAATTGAGTTTTTGTGTTTGACAACAATCAATCAAGTCATGCTGGGATTTGTTTGACCATTTGCTTTAGCACTGTCCAAGTGACCTTAAACTAATGCGACCTAAACATGATTTATGAATGTAGTATTGAAATAGGTAAGCTTAGTAAATTTAACTACAATCACCATGAAGTCTGTTTCCAACAAGAAATATTTATCTTAAATAATATAGTTATGACAGATTTTGTCGCTTCTTGAAGCTTGCCGCACCGTGCAAATACACATTTTGCATATATTGTAGAGGTGGCCTTGTTCTAAGCATATAACTCATAAACTAAATGGGATACATAAAATAGGATTTCAAGATTACCTCCGCCCCCTAAATGTGTGTAATATGGAACAAGTAGAAATTAATGCTCGACCATTGGTTAGGGATAATTGTTCAAAATATCTTTTTCCTTTCTTCAAAGCAATACATTTTTATCGAGAAGACCAAAAATGTAGTTAACGTTTCTCAATATCACTGAACAATCTCGATGCATGCAAGTACATGCTTGAGGAAAGACTTACGAAAAACAAAACAAAAAATAAAAACTATGGGGTATTGCGATATCTTTTTTTTTTTTTTTAATAGTAGTAAGCATAGTATAGTAGCACTAATTTTGAAAAAAATGACTTTAACCTGAAACTATATTATGGTCTCCTGTACAGAGGAAAAAGTGCTAATCATTTGGCAGAGGAACTTAACTGACACAGTTTCTCTTCTGAATTATTTGTCTTCATTTTCGGACTGATTTTACAATTCTAAAGTTCTTAACATGTGGTATTAAAAGAACCTAAATTAAACATAACTTTCTTACAATGCTGTATATATTCTTTATTATAAATTAACGAGAAATGTTACAGTTTCGGAAGTATATCACTTCCTTCTTCAGATTACTATTCCAACTGAAATCATAGATAACGTAACATAATTTGTTATCTCTACCAATCAAGAATCATTTTTCCTCAAGTACGTTATCTATGATTTCAGTTGGAATAGTAGTCTGAGGAAGGAAGTGATATACTTCCGAAACTGTAACATTTCTCGTTAATTTATAATAAAGAATATATTGTAGTTTTATTTAAATTTTAAAATAAAATGTTTCAAGAATCTAAATATCTTCTCTCTTTTTGTATTTTTTTCAGAAAGACCATCAAAGACAACAGAATTAATGGGTTGAAACTGAGGAATAAACCTTTTTAGATGACCAGCAGCAATGGAGTCAAACGGAGAAGCTGCCCCGGAAATTCCCAAAGAAGAGGAGAAGGGGGAAGATGTAGTGAAATGTGACTCCGAGACAGACTTACTAAAGCCGCCATCAGCACCTTTGGACCGCACTCAGCGATGTGTAAGTGAACAAGATCTTGCCGAGCGTGCAGTTAGTTTGGAAAATTTGGAAGAAAGCGAAGTAATTGTAGGAGAGGAAGATGAGAGCGAAGGGGATGAAGAAGAAAAGAAGCGAAGTAGTGAAGACGATGAATTGGACAAGACTTTGACTAATGGTGCTGAAAGTAGTAGTAAAGAGATGGTAGGTGAAGATGAAGAAAAGTGTCGTGTGAACGGTGAAGGCAGTGACAGTGGTGTAGAAATAATCTGTGATAGAGAAAGAACTGATGTCATTTCTGCCGAGAAAGTTAATGTTGAAGAAGTAAAAGTTGTCGAAAGTGTTGTAAATAATGATACTGAGGATGCAAGAACTGTTACAGGGAGTGAGTGTTCGGGTGACGATATCATAGACCAACTTCCAGACGTGGTAAGTGCTGTAGGAAGCTTAAGTGAGGATCGTGCTTTAAATGATCAAGTTCTGCAAATGGCATTAGTAGAGGTAGGACCAACAAGTAGTTTAACCAATCAGAGAGCGAGTTGATTCATTGGCGTTAGGAGAAGGTTATTTGACAATAGGTCTATTGTTTACAGGAATGTTATTTAACCTTAACGATATTTGTATACAATAGATGTTTTATTTTTATAATATTTTATTGATTGTTTATATTATTTTCTATTGTGACAGAAAAGTAGTTTGACCTTGATTAGTCACGTACGCAGAGGTTTGTTTTGGAATTTCTAAGAAAAGCTTATGTTTGTTTGGGGGAGAGGTAGAACACAGGTGTGCGTTAAATTTTTTCTATTGTGACAGAAAAGTAGTTTGACCTTGATTAGTCACGTACGCAGAAGTTTGTTTTGGAATTTCTAAGAAAAGCTTATGATTGTTTGGGGAGAGGTAGAACACAGGTGTGCGTTAAAAGTTTTTATTGTGGACAGGATTTGCGTTAACCTTGACCATATGCTTGAACAATAGATGTTTTTGGAATTTCTAAGAAATGCTTATATTGTTTTGGGGGAGAGGTAGAACACAGGTGTGCGTTAACATTTTCTATTGTGACAGAAAAGTAGTTTGACCTTGATTAGTTACGTACGCAGAGGTTTGTTTTGGAATTTCTAAGAAAAGCTTATGTTTGTTTGGGGGAGAGGTAGAACACAGGTGTGCGTTAAATTTTTTCTATTGTGACAGAAAAGTAGTTTGACCTTGATTAGTCACGTACGCAGAAGTTTGTTTTGGAATTTCTAAGAAAAGCTTATGTTTGTTTGGGGGAGAGGTAGAACACAGGTGTGCGTTAAATATTTTCTATTGTGACAGAGAAGTAGTTCGACCTTGATTAGTCACGTACGCATATTGAAGAATGTTTGGAGATTTCTGGAAAAGTGATTAAAAGGTAAATGACCGTGAATTTCATAGAATTTTAATTAATTCCAAGAATTTTACCTAATTCCAAGAATTTTATGTAATTCCAAGAATTTTATACGAAGATTACCGAAGATTGCCGAAGTTTTCCGAATGATGTTAAAATTTCCAGAACTTTCTTGAACTTTTACGAAGATACACGAACGATTTAGTTTGGGTGTTATAAAAATTATTTAGTTTGCTGTTTCAATAGCATTAGTTAACATAAAAAGTAAAATAACTATGGAAAGTTTAATACAGTTACGTGAAATTGTTTTTGAGTGTTTGAAAATTAATTTAAAAATTTATAAGATGATATTATCATATATGGATGATACTGAAATATTTTCGGAGAATGATATAAGATGTAAATGTAGTGTAAATAAAGTAGACACGAACTGTATAAAGAAAGCAATACATGAGTGGAAAACAAAAGATATTTTGCTATGTGCTGCTTGTAGTTATGGATATTTTAATGAAATGGAACATGAATGTTTATTTTTGGATGAAAACGTTATGAAATCACGAGTAAAGGATATTATGGAAAACATAGATGTGGAAGAAAATATATTTTATACGTATGCGAAATCACATTTTATCGGTTTGCTAACAAGAGAATCGTTTTATAACACATACTTTAAATTATTGAAAAGTGAAGTGTTTTTAAGTGATCTTGTGGATATTCTTCTTGATAAAGATAAAAGTAAAAGTGCTGAATAAAAACAAATATTTTATGTACATAAGTATTGCAAATATTTCATAAAAGAAGAAGAAACTTTAAATTACTAGCAACTATATTTGTATTACGGAAGAAATTAATTTTGTGTGTGTGTGTGTGTGTGTGTGTGTGTGTTTGTGTGGTGTGAAGTTTATACAAAATATTATTTACAACACTTGATGTCAGGCAATGTTATTATCAAATATTTTAAGAAGAAATGTTGGAAACTAATACATGTTTAATACTTATCTTTATATTTATTTTCTTATATTATTTGATACATAGTTTTATTTCATATATTTGTATTATATTAATTTTTCATTTTAGTTTACTTCATCTTAAGAAAACATTTAAAGAATAAAATTATTACGAACTAAATATTATTGCAGACAAGAACATATTTGAAGAAATGTATAATTAAAAACTTTGCGAGTGTTATAATACATAACACGAAAGAATAAATAATTAATATTTCAAAACATTTTAATACGCTCACACAAAGTGTTTGAATCATTTTATCAACTATTTTTTATAACTTTTACACATTTTTTTATATTTTCGAACATTTTAGTATGCTCACACGAAGTGTTCGAGTAATTTATTACGAGAGGTTAAATAAATAAGGAGATTTCACTGAAATCGATACATCAAAATACAAGTTGCAAAAGCAAATACTTTATTTACAGGTTCACAGAATAGCTGTTCTACCGAGTATGCTTTGACATACGAATCAACTAAAGTTAATAATACGAATTAATAAATATTTAATATTTCGAAACATTTTTCCAAGACTATTGTTCGTAAAGCTTCTACAAGAAGCATATCAATTAAAATTGCACAGGAAACGATCTAACTAAAGTTAGATAGGAAAGGTAACATGGAAAAATTACATTAAGATTTATATGTAGTTAAAAATTATTTTGTGTAGAGTTTATATAAGTTAGTAACACTGTTTTACAACTTAAGATTTTTTCCGCTAGAGTGCAATAGTTGTAAAGAAAGAACAAACGATTTTGATACTTTGTTTTAGTTGTCGAGAATATTTTCTTGTTAGAACACGTACTTTTTCGTGGTGTTAAGAACCGTGTTTTGTGCAAGAATGAATTGTGCGTGTGATAAATCAAGTATTGATATTAATTGTATTAAATTAGCAATAATTAAATGGGTACCGAACAAAGTGTTACTTTGTGGAGCATGTTATTATAATTATTTATTCAAAAATGACATTAGACATATGTGTATGTTGAAAAGCAAAGAAGTGTTGGACTTGGAAGCTTGTAGTATTTTATTAAAAGAAGATACGTGCAAAGAAATTATGAAAATCTATATGGATTTACACAATATCCATAGTAAGAAAGACCATATTCTTACACAATGCATTTTTAATAATCTTTATGAAAGCATTTTATTTCATGTGATAATGTCTGATTCCGATTTTCCAAGACTTATATTTTTACATAAAGATGTTTTACACGGAGTGTACAAGAATACAACTAAATAATTGGAACGTCGTAGGACGCATGCGCAGTCGTTAAAAGTTTGTGCGCATGCGCATTCGTTAAAAGTTTGTGCGCATGTGCAGACTTGTGATTGTGTACATAGGAACATTACTTAAGTTAACAGTATTCGTGAAGATGTGTAGTAAGCGAGTATCTGTTTCTGAGTATATCTCTCCAAGAGAGAGACAGATTGAGTGTGAAAAGCATCAGAAAATTATTTATCAACACCCATGGGATCCTGATATTCCTGAAGAAGAACAAGATAAAGTGAAAATACTATATCCTACACAGGAAATAGAAGAATCGTTTAGAAGATTTTATCGATATGATGATGAAATCCATTTTGAAAAAGTGTTCCCTAATACACATATTGAAATTGAAGAATTAGACAATGTGAATTGTAAGTGCAATCGTTTTAAAATAAGTGATTTGTGTGTGAAAGAACTTTTTCAGAATTATCAGCTGAGTGAACCATTACTGTGCTTTCCTTGTTCAATAAGAATACCAGACGAAAAACTACATAAATGTTTGTTAATATTTAATAATAGTTTGAAAGAAACTGTGTGGGAATTTTTAATTCAGAAGAAAACTCGTGACATAGTGTTTGAACTTTACATACAGAAACACTTTAGTTCTTCGGATAAGAATTATAGAAGAAACAAAACTGTTTTAAATAGATTTAATTTAGCATATGAATCAGTTACATTTTCAGATTCATATATTTATGATTTAGTTGAACTGTTTTTAAAGAAAGACAGAGATGTGTTTGCAAAACAAATTATGTACGTATGAATGTACTTTTCTTTCTGTGAATGAACTGTGTGTGCTGGAATGTATATCAAGATGGAAACCGGAATATAAACTTCTGTGCGACGGATGCTATCAAAACAGCCGTATTATAGATGAACATGAATGCATTGTTTTAGACCGTGAAATGTTGTGTTATAATGCATGGTGTGTTATGGTGCGACCAGATACCTTTGATGAACTGTACAAAGTCTTTTCTTCGTATCATGAGACTGAAATTGACGATTGGACATTTGATTATGCTTTATTTAATATTTTATTAAAGAAAAACTACATCAATGTAATTTTAGAATTTCTCTTGAAAAAAGATTTCACTTATAATTTTTAATTCATTTCTTTGTTTGTTAGTGAAATAACTAAATGAAGTGAAAGTTATATATTGGAAATATATATTACAATTTTTATTATCAATGACATTTACTTGAATTCAAAATTAAAATAACTTATTTTATTTACTATTCATAATATATATGATGCTTTAATACATTTTTATTTGATCATACATACATATCTTTATTACATTTTTTATTTTATATATATGTAATCACTTTATCTTATATGGAAAAAAATAAATATTATATGAATAAAAATATTTTAGCGTTGTTGATTTCTTTAAAATCATTTAGTTTATAATTTTTATATCCAGATACGCTTATTAAATAATTTTATATTCAGATAAGTTTTCTATGTAATTTTGTATTTAGATACATTTAATTTGTACTCTCGTCCCCAGCCACATTTGGTTTGTAATCTCGTACCCAGCCACATTTGGTTTGTATTCTCGCACCAAGGTGCATTCAATTTGTAATCTCGCACCCAGGTGCATTCAGTTTGAAATCTCGTACCCAGACGCATTTAGTTTGTAATTTCGTACGCAATTGCATTAAGAAAAATTTTGTATCTATACGCGTTAGAATCTCGTGTTTATCACATGTTGAATTAATAATTATTATAATTTGTAACTTAAACGATAACTAACAACAACAACATGTATAACAGAAACAATTTATTAAGAAGTTTACAACGTAGCGGTTCTAACGAGTATGGTTTGCCATACGAATCAATAAATAATTAGTATTTTGATCATCTTTAGTATGCTCACACGAAGTGTTCGAGTAATTTATTACGAGAGGTTAAATAAATAAGGAATTTTGTAGAAAGCGATTCATTAAAAGATACGAAAGAAAAAATAATATTCTTCCAACAGTGTTGTTCCTACAAAAAGCATAACTATTAAAATTACGTAGCATACACTAAGAACAGAAAAAAAAGAAATAAAATCAAATTAGTTATTTAGTTAATTAATTAAAATATAAAGAGAATGGAAAAGAATTAGTAGCAAACAGAGACAACAAAAGAAAAGAAAGAAAATAAAATCAGGTTAGTTATCTAGTTAGTTAGTTAAAATATAAAGAGCATAAAAAGAATTAGTAGCAAACAGAGACAACAAAAGAAAAGAAAACATTTTAACAACTATTTTTGAAACGTTCACTCATTTTTATATATGTTTGAACTTTTAGTACGCTCACACGAAGTGTTCGAGTTATTTATTACGAGAGGTTAAATAAATAAGGAATTTTGTAGAAAGCGATTTATTAAAAAGATACGAAAGAAAAATAATTAATATTTTCACAACAGTATTGTTCCTACAAGAAGCCTAACAATTAAAATTACCTGGCAAACACAAACAAGAGAACAACAATATAAGCAATGATATACCTACTGAGTGAAAAATATTACTTAAAGAAAAAAGTATTGTTTAATATAAGAAAGTTCGCTTTGAAAGAAATGTTACATTAAGAAATATTCAAAAGGATTATTACAGGTATTATAATTTTAGCGGGGAAATTTTCAGTTTTGTTTATCGGCAACTGACAACGTTACTTACCGTTTTCATTTATTGCGACTTTTCCCTAAAATATTTGCAATAATGAGAAAAAAGAAGTCATATTTTATGATTTGATATGCATCATAAGGTAGATATTAATTTGTATAGTATAAATAACACGCATATTTTCATCTTATTTATTTATGTATTGTATAGTTTATGATATATAACGGAAAGGAAATAAAAATATGTTTGACGTGATGTTTACTATCCAACATATACGCATAGCAATATGCATATTTACTATACTTAAATATAAAATATAAAAGGTACAAATATATGTATGGCGCAAGAAATGAACCGATACAAACTGCTAGGGTGTATATGTACAATGATGTACTATTACTTTATTATACTCACAGAACTCCTATACTTTATTAGATACTAATATATATCGTTCATACCAATACTAAATGATATATTGTATGTTTGCTTTGCGTGATATGCTTTATTAGGTACGGTGAATAAAAAATCGGTTTAAAAAATGTGTGAATATGAAATGGTTGACTTCATATATACCTACCAATTCTATTTGCTAAACATAAATAAAATCAAAGTAAACTATATGGTAGACATTAGGCATACCACTCACTGCATGTCAATGCATGTATTATGTAGGGAACCCGATGTTTTTATTTTTAACATTATAAGAAGTGTATATTGTGAATGCTATTTTTTCTTATACAATTTGTATGTTGAGTATAACATATTAGGCATTTTTGTTGACACCCAATGCTTTTACTATTCAGTATGTATGTATGTATATACAATACTCTATCACTTAGAATTCCTTTACATTTGACATTTACTACATTACTACGCATTAATTAATATCTATGATTCCATACACAGAGCATGACATTAAGAGAAGATAGTCTTTAATATACAATATGTAATTGATAATGATAATGTATCATTTATGTAGAAAAGTTGGCAATACTAATTATTATTTGTTTGCCAATCGGATGCATAGCACTAGTGTGACATGGCATTGCACAGCCATAAGAAATTTGCGCGCGTTGTTATACGCGGATGCCGCACGCGGCGCCGGTGAGTACAGTTTTACGTTTATATTCGCGCCGGCTGCATGCGGCACCGGTGAGTGCGGTTTCACGAATATACCCACGCCGGGCGCGCGCGGGGCCTGTCAGTACAGTTTTACGTTTATATCCGTGCCAGAAATATAAACGCATGTGCGGAAAAATGGATTTATATTATTAGGTGGTTGTTAAGTAATAAATTGCAATATTTACTTGTTATACGCACATCTATATATCTAACTCCTGTAATCCGTATATGTTTACACTGATGTTTCCAATTTTACTTACAAACATTAGAATATGTAATGTGCAAAATATTACTGTATGATTCCCCTTATTGTCTTATAATTCCATTGATATGACAACATTTTGTGCCAACTCTACTCACTTGATCTATTTTTTAAGTATGACCACATTTGAACATAATACTACTCACTTGACTCATTTTTAATTTTGAAATTAATATTTTTAATTCATATTAGTGACTTCATTGTAAATATAGGAATTAACACGTTCATTGAAATATGTTTATTTTTTACTAGTTATATTTTTATAAAATATGACCCTATATTCTTTAAGTATTATGTTATATACATTTACTTTTGCTTGTTTATACTGAAAAGAAAATGTCAACTTTGCTCGTACTATATATGTTTATCACTTTGTTTCAATAATTACTATTGTGCTGCCAAAATGTCTTGAGCCGTGGCAAAAAAAATGTAGACTAACGCTCACACCCTTACACACCTACGCGTTGAGCGAATAAGGGTTTAGCTGATGCTAAGCGAAAGAAAGCGAGTGGAATTCCTTTAACCAATAGCAGCGCTTGCAACGGAAGACTATTTTTAGACTATCTATAGACCATTTTTGCTCTCAAAGCTTTATAATAAAGGTTCAGATTCCTATTGATGTAATATACTATTTGTATGTTTTATCTCACTTATATTAATTAATTGATTAACTATGGAATACAAAAATAGAGGAAGCTAGGCATGGCGTAAGTCTGGACATGTCGTGAAATTTTATCTTGTGTGTAGAGAAGATATTTAATATAAAATATTCTCATATTAAGTTTACATTGTCTCCTGAAATAAATTTGTGATCATTTTTGCACTGCACGTACAGTACAAATGATTCTTACCCGGTTCCCGAAACAAATTCCTCTGCTAATGTAGCTCTCTCTCTCTCTCTCTCTCTCTCTTTCTCTTTTTTCTCTGTATTTTATGAGGTATCTGCAAGCTTGAATATCTGTAGTTTGTTTGTTGAACTCCTTTCTGCTTGTCCCTTTCTTTTTTCACGTATCCTCTGTATGTGTTTTTAATCTATCTATTTATTTATGATGTATCTGCTTGTTTTGAGTATCTGTACATTGTTTTTAATCTATCTATGTATTTTATGCCGTATCTGCATGTTTTTCGAGTATCTGTAGCTTGTTTTTAATCTATCTATGTATTTTAGGACGTATTTGCTTGCATTTGAATATCTGTAGCTTGTTTTTATTCTATCTATGTATTTTATGCCGAATCTGCATGTTTTTCGAGTATTTGTAGCTTGTTTTTGTTCTATCTATGTATTTTATCACGTATCTGCATGTTTTTTTGAGTATCTGTAGCTTGTTTGTTGACATCCTTTCTGATTGTTTTTAAGTATCTACACGTCCCTCTCTTTATCTCTCTCTTTCTCTCTTTTGCACGTATCGTCTGTATGTGTTTTTCTCTATCTATGTATTTGATGACATATCTGCTTGTTTTGAGTATTTGTAGCTTGTTTTTGTTCTATCTATGTATTTTATGGAGTATCTGTAGCTTGTTTTTACTTTATCTATGTATTTTATGGAGTATCTACATGTTTTTTTGAGTATCTGTAGCTTGTTTTTGTTCTATCTATGTATTTTATGGAGTATCTGCATGTTTTTGAGTATCTGTAGCTTGTTTTTACTCTCTCTACGTATTTTATGCCGTATCTGCATGTTTTGAGTATTTGTATCTTGTTTTACTCTATGTATTTTATGGTGTATCTGCATGTTTTTCGAGTATCTGTAGCTTGTTTTTTACTCTCTCTATGAATTTACTGACTATCTACAAGATTGAGTATCTGTACCTTGGTTTTACTCTATCTATGAATTTTACTGACTATCTACAAGTTTGAGTATCTGTAGCTTGTTTTTTACTCTCTCTATGAATTTTACTGACTATCTACAAGATTGAGTATCTGTACCTTGTTTTTACTCTATCTATGTATTTTTTACTGAGTATCTGCAAGCTTGAGTATCTCTGATTAAAAACTAAGAAAGTACTTTTTAGTCTTACTGTAGAATGGAAATATCGTAAACTTGCTAAGCGTAATCGTAATTTTGAATAGCCATGACGTTTGCCTTCTCTTTTGTATAACACAAGTTTGTATCCAAGGAAGATCCCCTAAAAAATTTTACGGTAAACTATAATATGTTTCTTAGATTTCGAACTGATTACGGCTTTGCTGTAATACCAAAGACTTTATTTCTCACTACAGTTGATAAATATAACATAAATAAAGACATTCTATAACACAATATATCACATAGATTTTAACTATGCGGTATGAAATCTGGAACATCACAATTTTTCTATACTAATTTATATTTTAACCGCGATATCTATTTTAATTGCTTTCACATCTACTGGCTAAGTCTTTCTTCAAAATCTATTTTCGGGTATAGGACAAGAGTACCTCATTTCCCTATATTTTAGAACAATATACATGATTTTAAGCTTAACATTCTTCACCAAGAGATTTTGAAGTGAATAATAAGTCAAGTTTCATGTTTTTAGATTGCATCTACTTCTTCTGGTCTTTTCATTAGATTGATTTAGGGCTATACTGTTTCCTTATAGTACATGTGTTCTTTTCACCATGTAGACTTCAGTGATAGAGTGTTTTCTTATGGAGAATGTCTCATTTATTATCCTTCATGAAGAATTAGTGGTAGAATGCTTACTTATGATACATGATGACTCAGTGATACAGTACTTCCTTGCACTAATTGAGGTCCCTGATTGAATTTTGAATGTACTGATTTAGTAATAAACTGATTCCTTATATTACTTGATTCCTTATATTACATGATTCCTTATATAACTTGAGACTGCATCATTAATCTTCAACGTGTTCATTTTTAATACCCATGACGGCTTAGTGGTACAATGTTTCCTTATGATACTTGAGGTCTCTTCATCAAATTAAGTCAGTGATAGACTGATTTCTTATGCTACAAAGTACCTTACTCATTTAATTTTTATAACAGTCACTCAGTGGAAGTGTATTTTACTTCTATATGTTCTTACTCATTATCTTTTAGCCCGAATAATACAACCCATTCCCCCCAAAATTCATTGCGTCAATCACAAAAGCTCTTGAATGATTTCTATCCATACCCAACTGGTTCTACTTTGTATGCCTATTTCTGCAAGATACATTTTCCCTAGGTCTTCCTAACGGTTGTTTTCCTCTCTTTATTATGACCCTAACAATGTCTGGTAAACGGAATGTATAAATAATAAGGTTTTCTTTGGTATTTTATTCCTAAAGAATTGCTAAGCTACTTGGTATATTTCTTGAATTAATACTACAGTAATCCACCTAGTATATTCGTTATCGTTCATGCTTATGTTGCATCCCCGCTTACGGTTTTGCTCTGTCAAAATTTGTAAAAGTTTGAATGAAGTTTTCCAGGGTTTTTCTTTTTCATTTAATCATTTGAAGCAAAGGCCGGGATGGTACATTACTTATAGCTTGTACTCCTCCTTATTCCTTTTCACCGATAATGTACTCCCTAAAGAATATTATCCTTCAAACCCCATCAGTTTCAATACTCAAACTCATCAGTTTCAATCCTAACTAATACTTTTTATTCAAATTGTGTTTTATCTGTAATATACATTCTGTAATATATACTCTCTCAAGGTGTCAAATTTTCTCAACTTTTTTCGTTCTACAAGCACCATTAAAAGATTTTGTGTTGTTTCAGAAATCATCATTCTTCTTTACAGTCACATTTTAAATGACGTTAAAAGATGCATATTTTTACAAAGAATGTCATAATGTATGTAATTTAATCATTGATCATTCATTTGCTTTGGATTGATTGATTGAAAATAGTATTTTTCAAAAACCAACACATGATTCTCTATAAAATTTAATGAATCACAAGCTATAGCACTAATTCATTTCAATGGACTTCTCCATGATACTTTAACTAAAATTCTATACCAATCCAAAGAATATTTATTGCTCAAACATATGGAATAACCACCATATTTTTACTTAATTAATATAGAATGAGAAAAAATAATAGACTGACATGAAATATTCATGTAGTTGGACACAATGATTCGATTCCAGTTTGATGCAAGCAGTCCCAGTGGGAGGCACTCGGTCAAAAAAAGTGTACAATACTTTTAAGTCCACCCACCTTGAATGAATTTTTCTTGGATTTTCCTCATCCACACCAGTTAAATGCCTTGGTGATACCTAACTTATAAGTCCCAAACCACTTTTTTCCTCCCCGGATCCTTTATTCCTTCCTTCCCTTCACGGATTGTGTGCTCGTTGAACAACATTACCCCTCAAACGTGAAGTGGTAAATGGTCTTAGATGTTAAAAGACCAAAATCTAAATCATAATCTTAATCCTATTCGATTCCAATTTTCGCAAATCAATCTCAAAACGAAAGAATCACATAAGATTTTTTCAATAATGCCATAAGTCTTACAGGACACCGTGTGATTTGTATATTTCAAGTTCAACTAAATATTTTATTCTTCATTTCTAATAGCAACATAAATCTGAAAGACCCTGCTAGACTTTTTGCTATGATATTATAAAAACAAAAATACATTGGAAAGCACAGACAATTCATAGCAAAAGATAACCTTCAAATCTTATAGACATTCAGAATTCCTTCCTTCCTTCCTAACAGTATTTTATACTTAAAAGGTTATTCCCACCACTTTCGCTTTCTTCGAAAGAATCCCACCTCCCAAAACCAGACCCTCTTTTCTTAGAAAAACACCCAAACAGTAAAACTCCGCTCAAGGGGCGGTGAAGGCAGAGGAGGAAACGAGAGGTTACCGTATTCAACTAAAACTTGTTTTCTCAAGTGATTATGAGTGTGTGAAGTGATCTTCACCTTAAATTATAAATGGGGAAACGTTTCTGAATCTTTCCATGTTAGCAAATGTAAACAAAGAATATTTTTCAGTTAATTTACTCACCATCAATTTCAGGATTTGTTTTTTCCATTAAATTTCTAGTCATCTTAGCAGCTTCAATAACCGTACAAGTCCCATACGGTTACAATAAATATAATAATAATAATAATAATAATAATAATAATAATAATAATAATAATAATAATAATAATTGGCCAAGTAACTAGTGTATGTGCATTTGGTACACGTGGTTCTGGGTTCGATATCTGGCGAGAGAGCACAAAATTAATTTTTCTGTCATTCAGTTTCCTTAATCAATAGTCTAGTTTAGCCTAAAGATCATAACTGTTAAATAAAATAATAATAATAATAATAATAATAATAATAATAATAATAATAATAATTGGCCAAGTAACTAGTGTATGTGCATTTGGTACACGTGGTTCTGGGTTCGATATCTGGCGAGAGAGCACAAAATTAATTTTTCTGTCATTCAGTTTCCTTAATCAATAGTCTAGTTTAGCCTAAAGATCATAACTGTTAAATAAAATAATAATAATAATAATAATAATAATAATAATAATAATAATAATAATAATAATAATAATAATAATAATAAATCTTCTTCATATCCACATTTGACAACGATAATTTTGAGTTTGATTGTTTATGTGGTTCGGATATCAACTTATTCTGTAAATTCATGTCTCAAATAGGATTAAAATTCTTAAAAGAAAAAAAAAAACAATTCAAATTGAGCTGATTGAAATCAGATAATAAGTTGCAGGTTCATGTCTCAAAAAGTCTTTTTTTGCTGAAAACAATATTTTAAAATAACTCAGATATATTAAAATGGGAAAAGAACGAGTCACATTTTCTTGAAATAAAACCATCAAATTTTCAATATAATTAATTTTAAACTAGAAATCACTTTATTTTTTACTATTTACAAATCTTGATTTCTATGTACACTTTTTTTTTCACTTTTTCTTTTCATTGTGTATTATATCCCTAAAATGACTTCAATATTATCTTCCACCTCTTCTTTCTTTTTCTTGCTCTTCTCTTGCTCTTCCATGGTTTTCCTGCTCTTCTCCTGCTCTTCTATAGTTCGCATTATTTCTCTTCTTCTTTTCCATTTCCCTTCCAAACCCCAAGGTAAGCCTAAAATTTCTTGTCTCTTTTTTACTTTGGTGTAAATGTCCAAAAACATTGAATTCACACAGGCACTGCATGAATGCGATTTTAAATTCTTTTTATTGTTCGGACAAATGTCCGATAAAAAATAAAACTGTTTAATTCCCCTCAATTTAATCTTCTGTTCACAATATTGAACAGCACATGCAGTATGGTCGCAAGTTATTTCGGAATCCATAATCTGAAATAATAAAGAAACGGATTTTTTTTACTATTTGTTCAAATATTAATAAATTTACATATCAAAATATTTGACTTTAATTATGTTTGGACAATTATTTTATCCTATAAATCATGCAGATTTCTCTATTATGATAATGAAACGATACTTTTCCTTTCTTTCTTATATCCTATCATTTTTAGCAATACCATGCTCTCTAATACTATTAATTTTTGATCTTTTAAGTCAACAAATTTTCAAGACTAAACTTCAGTTCTACAAATTAAAAGTCTATGTAATTTTAATTTCATATATCGGTCTTGTAATATGAATGTATCGTAAGGACCGTTGCCTTAATCATCTCAAGTATCATTCTTAATGGTCTTTGGAATAAAATATGCGTTAATTCGCATATTTATACCTTAAGAAAATAATCAAGTCAGTTGGACAGTACAATCAAATTATTTCGTTACGAAAAACAAGCACAATTCTTCCTTATCCCACAGGTTATTTTCAAGTGTTTTATCCTAGCTTAGAATAATAACTAAAATTTAGTGAATTCAAATAATTTCTGGGGGGTTTTGGTGATTCAGTGATACAGCGTTCACCTCTGGTGCTTGGGGTCCCGGTTTAATCTTAGCGCCCGCAAATTATTTCAACATTTTTATTACAAGCATTAAGTTTGCACACATTTTTTATAAATTCTGGTGGACAAACACCATGTACTTGGCTTTTGTTGGGGTTTTATATACTTTTAAGTGATTTCTTTTTGTAAAGTGATGGTTCAACAAATCACAGTTTCCTTTAGCGTAGCGGTATAACCATCAGACGTAAAACTCAGTTATCGTTCAAATTAGATAACCCAACAGTACAGTGAATCATATTGGATTGCCTAACATGTAGGAATTATACAACAGTACAGTAAAACATATTGGGTACCCTAACATGTAGGGATTATACAAACATTTTTCTTTATGGATTATTCTCTCTCCGAGAGATGTCATCCCTCAAGGGGACAATAAGATTAGATGTCCAACTCTATATTCTAATTTCCGAATTCTTTTCTATACCTACATGTAATGATATATACACTTTTCTACGATATATACTGTCAAATCATTTAATCGAAAGGCAATGCAAGGCAACATATGTCAAGATACCCTTTCATTGAATTGTGTACATGTCATGAGTTCTAACGGTATAACATATTCTTAGATGATAAAAAATTCGGGAAAATCTTGTCTTCTGTAGAGTGATTTAACCACTGTTTATATTTCAAACTATATTCCTAATTCAATAAGAATAATATGAATAAGGGTGACGCAAAAATCAATGGTAAAGCTTTCGTTTCTGATGCAAGGATTACTTGATTTATGTTGTCAGTTTAGATCTTCCGCAAACATCATGTTTCTACATTTTCTCGTGGAAAACGCTTTCTACGTTCATTATAATTTAATCTAATATAATTGTGCGAAACTAAAGATTTCATTTTTTCCAATAACATTACTAAAATGTTTGGGAAATAATTACTTATGAAAAAAATATGTAAATCAGTCAATCAAATTAAGAATACGATATCATATTATAAAACAACAAGCAATCCAAATCTGTTAAGCAATCAGTTCTATTTTAGAAAAGTGTGAAATAATATTCTTAAAAGTTTTCTTATTATCATTAATAAGTATCTATTTATTCAAGTAACTAACTAACTAACTAACTCTATGGCCTATGAAACCCGGAGGCCACGTTCACAAAAGCTCTCCACTGACTTCCATCCTTAGATAATTGCATCCAGTTTCTACTTTGTATGCGTATCTCTGCGAAATCCATCCTCCCATTTGCGCCTAGGTCTTCCTGATGACCGTTTTCCTCTTTTATTACGACTATATTACATAACATACGCCCTCCTAGACTTGACAACCCTAATCATGTTTAATAAACAATCTAATAAATTACGTTATAAAGTTTCCAACATTCCCCTTCCTCTTGGGTCCAAATATTCGTCTCAGGATCTTGTACTGAAATACTTTTAGTCTATGTTCTTTCCTCAGAGTAAGCGATCATGTTTTGCAACCATACAGAACAACAAGCATAATTAACGTTTTATATATTTTAAGCTTCAACAGAATTTGCGACAACAAGAGATTTTGAACCGAATAATGCACGAATTCCCTGGTTTTAGTCGCCATTTAATTTCTCCGTAAATTTGATTTTCTCCTCTGTTAATACTGATCTTAAATATTTGAAACTAACCATTTTATCAAAAGTATTATTTAATATTTTAATGCATCCATAAAATGCAGTATTACGGTCCCAACGCACTTTCGTGTATTTACTTTTCTCTGCATTTATTTCTAAAGCCATGTCCCTGCAAGCATTTCATAAGATCTCTGCATTTATTTCTAATGTTCTCCTATCATCCCCTATTAAATTTACATCATCAGTATATACCATAACTGGTGAATACTGTTCAACTCTATTCAACAATCTAATTATTCTGTCAATATATGGAAAAAACACCAACAGGAAGACCAAATATAAAAAGAAAAATCGATTAATCTACCATGAATAATTCATTACTATTTCTGATAAATTCACTAAATATTATGATATATTTTGTTCAAACAACCTAGTAATCACATACAGTATCTAACATCTACCATTTTCACAAAATAATATAAAGATTTCTTTCATTCAGAACAATAAATGCTCAAATCTTGGTCCATCATACACACAAACAACTATCACTTTATATCTTTCCGCAAATAGTACAATTACTGAAGGAAATATTGTACAAACGTGTTAAAATAGATGTAATTCTGACTTATAATTCAAAACATGATCTTAATCTTCTGTAAAACATTACATTTCATAAAATTTACTTGTAACTTCTTAGTTATCGTGCACCCCTTTACCGTGAAAGAGCGGTGTTCAATTCTCGGCAAAGCCATGTAGTTCAGATTCAATGATAATCACTAGGACCCGTCTCATATAGCCTAGTTATTGCACAAAAATCGTACTTAGTTATTATACTTATCGTTAACAAAAATCCTAACTTGGTTCACGAGAAAAAGATATATTTCACTTGAGGTCCCCGTCTCATATAGTCTAGTTGTGAAAAGGCTATTAATTCGATAACTCAATAATTTTTATAAATGTGTTCGTATATAAAACATGGTTTAATAATACACCATTTGTCTTCCGATCAGTCCAAATATAAAATATGAATTCAACTAATACGTAAAAGCTCTGCACTGATTTCATTTCATAGCTAAAAACATGGATTTGGTGTCTACTGTTTGTAATTTACGTTTTCCTCATGCTTGTTACGCTTTCCTAAGTGGGGAAAAAAATCAACTGGAAGCCTTCAAAATGTAGATGTGGAAAAAATGGTAAGAATTAGTTGGGTAAAGCAAAAAGAAATAACAGAATGTTAGAAGTGTTGGGTGAAAAAGAATATTTTTAGACATTATTAGGAAGAGAAATTAGTTGTATCATTGCCTAAGAAAATAATCTATCATGAGTGATATCCTAGAGGGTATAATAACGGAAAAAGAGGGAAAGGGTTAATATTAAAACTAAAAGATCGCACGCAAAAAAAAAAAAAAAAAAAAGGTTAGCGGTGGAGCATAGAAGCTTCTCAGCTGTACCCTATCAATAAAGGCAAAATACCTATGATAACGACAAATGTTTGTTTTCAATTAAACTTTAAAAGCAATATGTATTCTAGATACGGTTAATATCCAACTAATAATATTGATTTCATTCTGTGGTCTTCCATGAAAAAATAAACATTTGTATGTCTTCAACATTACATATTATATAATGATAATAAGAAATATATTATTTTTCTTACCTGATAATTCTTTCTGAAGCGTGGTTCAAACTCCTGGAAATGGTATAATCTAAAAAAGAAAGAAAAAATGAATTACTATATTTGAATTTTTCTATTACAAAAAATAATCAGTGCTAAGAAAAATCAAATGAATATTTATTATAAAATTAATCCTTTCCGAAAATGAAGAAATTTTTCAATCCAATGAGCTAAGTCTAAGAAATTAAAAACAAAATCCAATTATTTCTCAAAATGTCATGTTTTCAGGATACTATAAGTCAGCTTGCATGTATTTGGTAAAATAAATGTGATATGAAACAAAAAGAAGATAATAATTTCCAAATGAATTCATACAATCAACAAGAATTACTCTAAGATAATTTTCCAATAATAATAATATTAAAAATGTTTCATATCTTGTAATCAATTAATGAAAATGAATTTTTATCTGAATATATTTAAGAAGACAGAAGTCCACTTACCTTTTCAAATATAAGAACAAATGAAGTAGCGCCGATAAAAAAAAAAAAAAACAACTTCGAAGCAAGAACACCGTCACAATCTATCCAACTAACTTGAAATGACAAAAATCTTCAAAATTCAGTTTTTATATTGAACAGAAGAAACCCACGCCAATTTTCACAATTCCATACAATAATAATAAAAAAGAGTCCTCTAAAAGATTGTAAACCACTTTTTTTTTCTCTCTCTCTCTCTCTCTCTCTCTTTCTCTCTCTCTCTCTGGAATTCTATATGGTCGATAACCCTCATAGCAATAACGGAATGGATACAAACATTTAAAAAAAAAAGAAAAAAAGAAGCAATTCTACCTTCCCTCTTACTCCAAGGGTAAGAAATCCTGTCCTTCAAACTGCAATAAGACGCCCAATAGTCTACCATCGGGTTTTATAGATTCTGTGAGTATTTTTTCTCTCATTATATAATTAGTATATGTGTAACTAAAGTTCATTAAAGTATGGCAATTAATTATGTTCTAAGAACCTCACCAAGTATGTATTTTTAATCAATTTCATAACAAACATTGTATTGCATTTACTGTACACATGACATACATGTCCATGCATTCACCACTTATTTTTCCTTACATCATGCATGCCTTTAATACATGTGGTCCTAACTTCATTTTTATTAGTATGTGTAACGTTTCCAATTCGTTTCCCGGTGGGTACCTTTGGCGTAGGAAACCGGGTTCAATTCCCAGGAAAAGGTCATGCGGCTCGAATTCCACGTAGGTTCACATCTCATATAGCCTCGGTGTTAAAATACATACTAATCTAAAATTAAAATAACTCGATTTCCGGCGGAGGTATATAGTTCGGATTCTACGTTAATTGCAAAAGTCCACGTCTCATATAGCTGTGCTCCTAAAAGATACACTAATCTAAAATCAACACAACTCAACACAATTCCCAACAGGTGCCTTTGGCATAAAAACCGGGTTCAATTCCCGGTGGAGGTGTATAGTTCAAATTCTACGATAAAACTGTAGGTTCATGTCTCATATAGCCTCGTTGTTAAAAGACACACTAATCTAAAAATCAACACAAATCAAATCTAGTTATAAAAATTCTGTATCAATCAGCTCATGCGGAACCCAATTAATATAATTAATAATGGTACAAACTAGTTCAATGGTAGAGCATCTACCTCTGCTGGTGGATTTTCTCATGTCAAGCATGGCCAAATCATTTTTTAGTATTCTTATAACAAAAAAAAAATGTATTATATAAATTGTACTAATCAGCATCAAGTTCATAAGTCTTCTTAAAGTTCCCCGTTTCCTCCCACTTCCTCATTACGCTATTTTATTTTTTCATAAAGGAAATATTACGACAAAAATGGATTCATATAAATTAGTCTAACAGAATAATTCTCTGACATTAAACTTAATAAATTCATATAGTCTCAGTGGTAAAGAAGTCTCTAGTATATGAGGTTCTTGGTTTATTTCCTCGTCAAAACCATTTTACTAAACTCAACATAAACAAGTGTCAATCAATAATATCTAAATAAATAAAGATTCCTCTCACTTTCTAAGGGCTAGTAACACAGTGAAAAAAGTCTTGTTCTCTGTTAGTTGGTAAATCCTAGGTTGCACAATTATTTAAACATTTTCTAAGTATTTAGTGCATTGCTGCTACAATCCACATCTCCACTGCTTGAAATATCTTGGTTCGATTTCCAATCAAGTAAATTTGTAGTGAGCAAACACCTTGCTCGTGAGTTTTCCTCTCACTTTCTTCATTCCATCATTTTATTTATCATAATGGGATTGTTATGATATGATTGTTATGATATGAAGTATATGATATGATATGATATGAAGAGTAAACTGATATAAGATAACCTAAGTGATATAACCATACGGCACAATATTTACAAATCATAAAATGATTTCATCATACATCATGCCCATTACATAATGCATATACATTTTTTAATCATAGGTGTTAATATTCATTCATTCACAATAACAATTTTTGTAAACAGGTCTTCCCGCCAAAACAAGTTTGGGCAACTCAGTCCCCCACGCCCTTCTACCTTTGCGTTCAATATGAGATCCGGCGCGGGTCTCTTTACAGCAGTCATAAACAATAAAAGAAAGAATGTTTCGTTTCAATACAATCTTTACAAAAACTCGAGGAAAACAAATTCATGTAACAACCTAACTGATACGTAAAAGGGGAACAATACATAAAGCTTTTCCAAGTTCAATGTCAACTTTGGGTTTTATTTTCTCTTTTTTTTTTTCTGTAAGGGAGTAAAAAATTTCTTGAAGGACATTCACATTCCTAGAATGCAATCTTCACAAAGCTCTCTAAAAAAGTAGACAATAATCCCTAACAGTTTCTTTTTTATCAGTAACTAAATTGCACAATTGTGTTCCAAAAATCTTTTTGAGGGGGACTCTGGTATCTATGTGAAGGCCACTCTGTAATTAAATCTGATGGTTGTATCTAACGGTGAATCCTAATTTTTTCACGGCTCCTTTCGGCTGAAGGACAGTGTCACGTTATAAATACCAATACAGAATCACAAGTGTATCCTCCAACAAAAATGGTTAAATCTTCAAAGAATTCTTCAAAGAATTCGTATATGGGCAATAATAAAGCGTTACTTGGCCTTGCATCAACTCTCAAAAAAACCTTCAAGCTTCATTTCTGAGAATTCAGGTGTTCTATTAAAAATTCAATAATAAATGATAAAAGAACGTACCAAAAACATCAATAAAGTTTTATTTTTTCAAGATAACCTTCAGTCAAATTGTATTTTCTACGAATTTCAACTTTCACAGCCATAAATTGTCAATAAACACATATTTTCAACGCAATAAATAACATAAAAAACACTCATAAATAGCAGACACCCCTCTAATCACGCAATAAATAGCATTAACTCAATGCCAGAAGTCTCAATTTGGACCTAAAGGGTTGAACTACTTGTTGGTCCTACCCCTACTATACAGATGTCAGTATCGTAGGTACTTTTTAAGGTACTTTACTGTCATTCACTCCACTTGAAAAATCCACACAAAACGGCGATTAGCGTATATGTGGAGATCTCCCCATCATCCTCTGTAACAAATACAAGTAACATGCAATTCAACCAGAAGAGATTCTTCACAGTACACAGATAATAATTAAATATTATTGCTGTAAAGTTCTGGAGAGTTGATATATCACAAGAATATAGCTTACGCTTCGGAGAAGAGTTAAATCA